>NC_074693.1:943289-1010533 GCF_029448725.1 Salvelinus fontinalis
TCCGATAACTCCATGAAGGACATAACTCTACCATTCCAATTTACGATATCATTTAAGAACAAAATACCCTTTTCAAACAACTTTCCCATAAATACAGGTATTTTATCAACCAGCACATTTGAGTTCAGCCATAATTCCATCTTTTCAGGGGGATGAAATTGAAATTGTAGCTCTGCAATGCTTATTTGAAAAAGAGAGATACTTTGAAAAACGGATCATTTTCAATTAATACGAAAATGAGACATGGCAATCTGCCTATAGACAGTTTTAGATAAATGTAATCATCGAATCTTGTAAGAGCATTTATTGTCTGCTTATATGCCCCCTTTATTTATCCTACGTTTCTGACTTGGTGTACAGGGAGAACACTGTAATAATGGCCCATGTTCTGAATTCTGTCGCTGTACATTTCAGAAGTGCTGAACAAATAGTTATATTGACTACGTCCATCCTAGCTCGCTCATTAAGGTCTTAATTTAAATTTCGGGTTTGCCTCTTATCCGCTTGTCGTAGCCTCATGCCATAGTTTGTACATCTCAATTGTCAGTAGAAATCCCATTTGTTTAAGCAAGTCATCCATATCAGCTGTTATTTAAAAGGCAGTAAATTAGTCTGAATGAACTGTTTCGCTGCCAGACAAGGCTCCGCTGATAGCCAGGTGTAGCGGTGGTAAGGATTCACTCCATGGGGCTGGAAAGAAAGCCATGATGTTGGGACAACTTTATGTAGGCCGTAACAGGTTGTGGGCACTGTTTGTCACCGTCATAGTGCAATGAATGTATTGTTTAGTGTTGTGTTGTGCAGTGGCTTTGCTGGCACGCATCCCCAAAAAATGTTGGGGAGTTTGCCCCACCAGGATTTATAAGCTAAAATGGCCACTGAGTGAGAGTCTGATCAGTCACCATAATGCAGCTGCAGCTGAGTCCTGTGTGGCTTCCCACTGATCTCTGGTTTCCATCCAATTGCCGGCAGAGTTTCATGTGAATATTCTAAAATCCGCATAAAGAAAAGATGCACTTTTTCCCAGCAGTGGTGTGTTTCCAAAACCAGTGCGTGATGACAGTATGGGGATGAGGTAGTTGGATGGGCTAATTACAGATGGGCTATGTACAGGTGCAGTGGTCTGTGAGCTGCTCTGACAGCTGGTGCTTAAAGCTAGTTGGGGAGATATGAGTCTCCAGCTTCAGTGACTTTTTTCAGTTCATTCCAGTCATTGGCAGCAGAGACCTGGAAGGAAAGGCGGCCGAAGGAGGAATTGGCTTTGGGGGTGACCAGTCAGATATACCTGCTGCAGTGTGTGCTACGGAAGGGTGCTGCTATGGTGACCAGTGAGCTGAGATAAGGCGGGGCTTTACCTAGCAAAGACTTATAGATGACCTGGAGCCAGTGGTTTGGCGATGAATATGAAGCGAGGGCCAGTCAACGAGAGCATACAGGTCGCAGTGGTGGGTAGTATATGGGGCTTTGGTGACAAAACGGATGGCACTGTGATAGACTGCATACAATTTGTTGAGTAGAGTGTTGGAGGCTATTTTGTAAATGACATCGCCGAAGTCGAGGATCGGTAGGATAGTCAGTTTTACGAGGGTATGTTTGGCAGCACGAGTGAAGGATGCTTTGTTGCGAAATAAGAAGGTGATTCTAGGTTTAATTTTGGATTGGAGATGTTTAGTCTCAGTCTGGAAGGAGAGTTTACAGTCTAACCAGACACCTAGGTATTTGTAGTTGTCCACATATTTTAAGTCAGAACCATCCAGAGTAGTGATGCTGGACGGACGGGCAGGTGCGGGCAGCGATCGGTTGAAGAGCATGCATTTAGTTTTACTTGCATTTAAGAGCAGTTGGAGGCCACGGAAGGAGAGTTGTATGGCATTGAAGCTCATCTGGAAGTTAGCTAACACAGTGTCCAAAGAAGGGCCAGAAGTATACAGAATGGTGTCGTCTGCGTAGAGGTGGATCAGAGAATCACCAGCAGCAAGAGCGACATCATTGATGTACACAGAGATAAGAGTCGGCCCGAGGGTTGAACCCTGTGGCACCCCCATAGAGACTGCCAGAGGTCCAGACAACATGCCCTCCGATTTGACACACTGAACTCTGTCTGAGAAGTAGTTGGTGAACCAGGCGAGGCAGTCATTTGAGAAACCAAGGCTGTTGAGTCTGCCGATTAGAATGTGGTGATTGACAGAGTCGAAAGCCTTGGCCAGGTCAATGAATACAGCTGTATTCATGTATTCAATACTGTATACACAGTATTGTCTCTTGTCGATGGCGGTTATGATATCGTTTAGGACCTTGAGCGTGGCTGAGGTGCACCCATGACCAGCTCGGAAACCAGATTGCATGCGGGGGAGGTACGGTGGGATTCGAAATGGTCGGTGATCTGTTTGTTGACTTGGCTTTCGAAGACCTTAGAAAGGCGGGGTAGGATCTCCCCCGATTGCTCAGTTTAGCCGGGTGGACAGCTCTAGGAAGAGTCTTGGTAGTTCCAAACTTCTTCTATTTAAGAATGATGGAGGCCACTGTGTTCTTGGGGGTGCTGCAATGCTGCAGACATTTTTTGGTACCCTTCCCCAGATCTATAACACAGATAAGGACTTCTCCTTAGCGCATGGGTCGCTCAGGTGGGTTTCTAGGATATATGGTTGGGGACCGTTCCATCATATCCTATATCTGCACAATATTGAAAGCTCTCTCTGTCACGTGTCCTGCTTGCAGACACACATGGGCTCTTGCATTTGCAACCATTTTCCTTTTTCACTCACTTAACTCCTTTTTTTAACTTTTCCAAACACAAACCCCTCCCCCCCCACCACCACAATACACCCGCACATACCCACATCTCCTATTTGTGTTGCCATAGCTACCCCTCAGGGAAAATATTTCAGACAAGGTAAATAATCTCTACTCCCCCTCAGTCACATCAATCATTTTTCTGACTAACCTAAACTGTACTACAGTGCCTTGCAAAAGTATTCATCCCCTTGGCATTTTTCCTATTTTGTTGCATTGCAACCTGTAATTTAAATGGATTTTTATTTGGATTTCATGTAATGGACATACACAAAATAGTCCAAATTGATGAAGTTTTTTTCAAAATTTCAAACAATAAAAAAAGAAAAAAACTGAAAAGTGGTGTGTGCATATGTACTCACCCCCTTTGCTATGAAGCCCCTAAATAAGATCTGGTGCAATCAATTACCTTCAGAAGTCACATAATTAGTTAAATAAAGTCCACCTGTGTGCAATCTAAGTGTTACATGATCTGTCACATGATCTCAGTATATATACACCTGTTCTGAAAGGCCTCAGAGTCTGCAACACCACTAAGCAAGGGGCACCACCAAGCAAGCGGCACCATGAAGACCAAGGAGCTCTCCAAACACATCATGGACAAAGTTGTGGAGAAGTACAGATTAGGGTTGAGTTATAAAAAAATGTCTGAAACTTTGAACATCCCACTGAGCACCATTAAATCCATTATTAAGAAATGTTAAGAATATGGCACCACAACAAACCTGCCAAGAGAGGGCCGCCCACCAAAACTCATGGACCAGGCAAAGAGGGCATTAATCAGAGAGGCAATAAAGAGACCAAAGATAACCCTGAAGGAGCTGCAAAGCTCCACAGCGGAGATTGGAGTATCTGTCCATAGGACCACTTTAAGCCGTACACCACAGAGCTGGGCTTTACGGAAGAGTGGCCAGAGAAAAAGAAGCAAACATGTTTGGTGTTTGCCAAAAGGCATGTAGGAGACTCCCCAAACATATGGAAGAAGGTACTCTGGTCAGATGAGACTAAAATTGAGCTTTTAGGCCATCAAGGAAAACGTTAAGTCTGGCGCAAAAAGCAAAAGAAGCAAAAGAAGAAAGAGAAGCAAATTGATGTTCAAGCTGAAATGGAGGTTCCAGATCCTGAGGAACAAACTGAAGGGAAAACGAAGAAAAAGTCAAACAATCTTCAAACACGACGTGTGGGAGACGAGGCGATGAGTAGCTGGAAGAAAAGGAAAAACTATAAT
The DNA here is from genome assembly GCF_029448725.1 of Salvelinus fontinalis. Taxonomy (NCBI): domain Eukaryota; kingdom Metazoa; phylum Chordata; class Actinopteri; order Salmoniformes; family Salmonidae; genus Salvelinus; species Salvelinus fontinalis. The sequence continues at coordinate 947,311 of NC_074693.1, forward strand.
GACAGAGAGACCAAAGAGGGGATGGACAGTGGCCTCTCAGCGTCTGCAGTAGATGTCTCAGATGTAAGGGTGCCAGAGGAGGCCAGAAAGAGTAAGAAGAAGCACAAGAACAGACAAACGAAGCTTGAAGAGGGAGCGGAAAGCCGTCAGACAGTTTTAAGATTAGCAGATGATCCTGAAATCATAGAACTATACATTGAAGCGGTTGAGGGAGGGGAAAATGTGGTAACGGAGGTACAGAAGAAGGTAAAGGAGAAGAGGAAACGAAAGAAGGAAAAAGTTGGAGAGATTCAACTGAACGTTTGTCCAGATGAAACGGAGCTCCCAGGTATTCTAGAACAAACTGAGAGAAAATGGAAAACAACGAGGCTGAAAACACAACCGGATGGAGGGGCTGTAGAGGGCAGCAGGAGAAAGAGACAACCAGATGGAGGGGCTGTAGAGGGCAGCAGGAGAAAGAGACAACCAGATGGAGGGGCTGTAGAGGGCAGCAGGAGAAAGAGACAACCAGATGGAGGGGCTGTAGAGGGCAGCAGGAGAAAGAGACAACCGGATGGAGGGGCTGTAGAGGGCAGCAGGAGAAAGAGACAACCAGATGGAGGGGCTGTAGAGGGCAGCAGGAGAAGAAAGAGACAACCGGATGGAGGGGCTGTAGAGGGCAGCAGGAGAAAGAGACAACCAGATGGAGGGGCTGTAGAGGGCAGCAGGAGAAGAAAGAGACAACCGGATGGAGGGGCTGTAGAGGGCAGCAGGAGAAAGAGACAACCAGATGGAGGGGCTGTAGAGGGCAGCAGGAGAAAGAGACAACCAGATGGAGGGGCTGTAGAGGGAAGCAGGAGAAGAAAGAGACAACCGGATGGAGGGGCTGTAGAGGGCAGCAGGAGAAAGAGACAACCAGATGGAGGGGCTGTAGAGGGCAGCAGGAGAAAGAGACAACCAGATGGAGGGGCTGTAGAGGGCAGCAGGAGAAAGAGACAACCAGATGGAGGGGCTGTAGAGGGCAGCAGGAGAAAGAGACAACCAGATAGAGGGGCTGTAGAGGGCAGCAGGAGAAGAAAGAGACAACCAGATGGAGGGGCTGTAGAGGGCAGCAGGAGAAGAAAGAGACAACCAGATGGAGGGGCTGTAGAGGGCAGCAGGAGAAGAAAGAGACAACCAGATGGAGGGGCTGTAGAGGGCAGCAGGAGAAGAAAGAGACAACCAGATGGAGGGGCTGTAGAGGGCAGCAGGAGAAGAAAGAGACAACCAGATGGAGGGGCTGTAGAGGGCAGCAGGAGAAAGAGACAACCAGATGGAGGGGCTGTAGAGGGCAGCAGGAGAAGAAAGAGACAACCAGATAGAGGGGCTGTAGAGGGCAGCAGGAGAAAGAGACAACCAGATAGAGGGGCTGTAGAGGGCAGCAGGAGAAGAAAGAGACAACCAGATGGAGGGGCTGTAGAGGGCAGCAGGAGAAGAAAGAGACAACCAGATGGAGGGGCTGTAGAGGGCAGCAGGAGAAGAAAGAGACAACCGGATGGAGGGGCTGTAGAGGGCAGCAGGAGAAGAAAGAGACAACCAGATGGAGGGGCTGTAGAGGGCAGCAGGAGGAGAAAGAGACAACCAGATGGAGGGGCTGTAGAGGGCAGCAGGAGAAGAAAGAGACAACCAGATAGAGGGGCTGTAGAGGGCAGCAGGAGAAGAAAGAGACATCCGGATGGAGGGGCTGTAGAGGGCAGCAGGAGAAGAAAGAGACAACCAGATGGAGGGGCTGTAGAGGGCAGCAGGAGAAGAAAGAGACAACCAGATGGAGGGGCTGTAGAGGGCAGCAGGAGAAGAAAGAGACAACCAGATGGAGGGGCTGTAGAGGGCAGCAGGAGAAGAAAGAGACAACCAGATGGAGGGGCTGTAGAGGGCAGCAGGAGAAGAAAGAGACAACCAGATAGAGGGGCTGTAGAGGGCAGCAGGAGAAGAAAGAGACAACCAGATGGAGGGGCTGTAGAGGGCAGCAGGAGAAGAAAGAGACAACCAGATGGAGGGGCTGTAGAGGGCAGCAGGAGAAGAAAGAGACAACCAGATGGAGGGGCTGTAGAGGGCAGCAGGAGAAGAAAGAGACAACCGGATGGAGGGGCTGTAGAGGGCAGCAGGAGAAGAAAGAGACAACCAGATGGAGGGGCTGTAGAGGGCAGCAGGAGGAGAAAGAGACAACCAGATGGAGGGGCTGTAGAGGGCAGCAGGAGAAGAAAGAGACAACCAGATAGAGGGGCTGTAGAGGGCAGCAGGAGAAGAAAGAGACAACCGGATGGAGGGGCTGTAGAGGGCAGCAGGAGAAGAAAGAGACAACCAGATGGAGGGGCTGTAGAGGGCAGCAGGAGAAGAAAGAGACAACCAGATGGAGGGGCTGTAGAGGGCAGCAGGAGAAGAAAGAGACAACCAGATGGAGGGGCTGTAGAGGGCAGCAGGAGAAGAAAGAGACAACCAGATAGAGGGGCTGTAGAGGGCAGCAGGAGAAGAAAGAGACAACCAGATGGAGGGGCTGTAGAGGGCAGCAGGAGAAGAAAGAGACAACCAGATGGAGGGGCTGTAGAGGGCAGCAGGAGAAGAAAGAGACAACCAGATGGAGGGGCTGTAGAGGGCAGCAGGAGAAGAAAGAGACAACCAGATGGAGGGGCTGTAGAGGGCAGCAGGAGAAGAAAGAGACAACCAGATGGAGGGGCTGTAGAGGGCAGCAGGAGAAGAAAGAGACAACCAGATGGAGGGGCTGTAGAGGGCAGCAGGAGAAGAAAGAGACAACCAGATGGAGGGGCTGTAGAGGGCAGCAGGAGAAGAAAGAGACAACCAGATGGAGGGGCTGTAGAGGGCAGCAGGAGAAGAAAGAGACAACCAGATGGAGGGGCTGTAGAGGGCAGCAGGAGAAGAAAGAGACAACCAGATGGAGGGGCTGTAGAGGGCAGCAGGAGAAAGAGACAACCAGATGGAGGGGCTGTAGAGGGCAGCAGGAGAAGAAAGAGACAACCAGATGGAGGGGCTGTAGAGGGCAGCAGGAGAAGAAAGAGACAACCAGATGGAGGGGCTGTAGAGGGCAGCAGGAGAAGAAAGAGACAACCAGATGGAGGGGCTGTAGAGGGCAGCAGGAGAAGAAAGAGACAACCAGATGGAGGGGCTGTAGAGGGCAGCAGGAGAAGAAAGAGACAACCAGATGGAGGGGCTGTAGAGGGCAGCAGGAGAAGAAAGAGACAACCAGATAGAGGGGCTGTAGAGGGCAGCAGGAGAAGAAAGAGACAACCAGATGGAGGGTCTGTAGAGGGCAGCAGGAGAAGAAAGAGACAACCAGATGGAGGGGCTGTAGAGGGCAGCAGGAGAAGAAAGAGACAACCAGATAGAGGGGCTGTAGAGGGCAGCAGGAGAAGAAAGAGACAACCAGATGGAGGGGCTGTAGAGGGCAGCAGGAGAAGAAAGAGACAACCAGATAGAGGGGCTGTAGAGGGCAGCAGGAGGAGAAAGAGACAACCAGATAGAGGGGCTGTAGAGGGCAGCAGGAGAAAGAGACAACCAGATGGAGGGGCTGTAGAGGGCAGCAGGAGAAGAAAGAGACAACCAGATGGAGGGGCTGTAGAGGGCAGCAGGAGAAGAAAGAGACAACGCTGCAGAGAGTCCGACACGGGAATGGACAGTGTCCCCTCTATGTCTGAAATAACAGATTTAACAGCTTCAAATGATAACGGGACTCATGATTCTGGACCAGAACCTGAGAAAGATGGTCCCCACACAACCATGGTTGAGACAAGCGCCCAACAACGCAGACGCTGCCTAAAAGTAAAACCTCTAAGGTCAGTAGAAAGGAACCTCGTAGACTCGTTTGACGTGTGAATCTTGCATATTTTGAAGAGTGATTTCCATTATTGGTGGTAGTGAACATAACCATTGACAGTAGGAATTGCTGGTGAAACCAGACCTTTGTGAATCATTGTGCTGTGTACCAGAGTTTCATCTCAAATCAGAGGTTTCTAAACAGATGTTTTAGATGTTATGTAGATATTTCTTCCCCTCTCTTTGTTACAGTGAAAAAGAATGGAGGGCTATGAATGAGCTCAAAGAGTTTGTTCCCAATGTTGCGTCTCGGCCTGTTAAGAGGATCAGAGTGATGATCAAGTATGATCTTGATTGATTCAAGGAATTCCGAAGACAAGGTAGGTTTATTCTTTAAACCCTCGTGGTGTTTATCGTAGGATGATGTAGCTAACATGTCCACATGAAAACAATGTTATGGAACATGTTAATGTTAGATGACAAATTGATTTAATTCTGAAGAAATTAAAATGTGATTTTCTCCCTTGACACATGAATCCACATTCAGTGTTTGGCCCGCTGACTGAATATATTATCATTTAGACCCAATGGGTTACGTGTTTGGCCGCTGACTGAATATATTATCATTTAGAGCCAATCAATCAATTTCAATCAATCAATTTTATTTTATATAGCCCTTCGTACATCAGCTAATATCTCGAAGTGCTGTACAGAAACCCAGCCTAAAACCCCAAACAGCAAGCAATGCAGGTGTAGAAGCACGGTGGCTAGGAAAAACTCCCTAGAAAGGCCAAAACCTAGGAAGAAACCTAGAGAGGAACCAGGCTATGAGGGGTGGCCAGTCCTCTTCTGGCTGTGCCGGGTGGAGATTATAACAGAACTATGCCAAGATGTTCAAAAATGTTCATAAGTGACAAGCATGGTCAAATAATAATCATGAATAATTTTCAGTTGGCTTTTCATAGCTGATCACCACGGGCGGCAGTCCCGACGCATGGTCCTAGGGCCCAGGTCCTCCGAGAGAAAGAAAGAGAGAAGGAGAAAATTAGAGAGAGCCAAGATTTTCAAAATGTTCATAAATGACAAGCATGGTCAAATAATAATCAGGAATAAATCTGTTGGCTTTTCATAGCCGATCATTAAGAGTTGAAAACAGCAGGTCTGGGACAGGTAGGGGTTCCATAACCGCAGGCAGAAGAGTTGAAACTGGAATAGCAGCAAGGCCAGGCGGACTGGGGGCAGCAAGGAGTCACCACGGCCGGTAGTCCCGACGTATGGTCCTAGGGCTCAGGTCCTCCGAGAGAAAGAGAGAAGGAGAAAATTAGAGAGAGCCAAGATTTTCAAAATGTTCATAAATGACAAGCATGGTCAAATAATAATCAGGAATAAATCTGTTGGCTTTTCATAGCCGATCATTAAGAGTTGAAAACAGCAGGTCTGGGACAGGTAGGGGTTTCGTAACCGCAGGCAGAACAGTTGAAACTGGAATAGCAGCAAGGCCGGGCGGACTGGGGACAGCAAGGTGTCAGCATGCCCGGTAGTCCTGACGTATGGTCCTAGGGCTCAGGTTCTCAGAGAGAAAGAGAGAACGAGAGAATTAGAGAGAGCATACTTAAATTCACACAGGACACTGGATAAGACAGGAGAAGTACTCCAGGTATAACCAACTGACCCTAGCCCCCGGACACATAAACTACTGCAGCATAAATACTGGAGGCTGAGACAGGAGCGGTCAGGAGACACTGTGGCCCCATCCGAAGAAACCCCCGGACAGGGCCAAACAGGAAGGATATAACCCCACCCACTCTGCCAAAGCACAGCCCCCACACCACTAGAGGGATATCCTCAACCACCAACTTACAATCCTGAGACAAGGCCGAGTATAGCCCACAAAGGTCTCCACCACAGCACAACCAAGGGGGGGCGCCAACCCAGACAGGAAGTTCACGTCAGTAACTCAACCCACTCAAGTGACGCACCCCTCCTAGGGACGGCATGAAAGAGCACCAGCAAGCCAGTGACTCAGCCCCAGTAACAGGGTTAGAGGCAGAGAATCCCAGTGGAGAGAGGGGAACCGGCCCGGCAGAGACAGCAAGGGCGGTTCGTTGCTCCAGAGCCTTTCCGTTCACCTTCACACTCCTGGGCCAGACTACACTCAATCATATGACCTACTGAAGAGATAAGTCTTCAGTAGAGACTTAAAGGTTGAGACCGAGTCTGCGTCTCTCACATGGGTAGGCAGACTGTTCCATAAAAATGGAGATCTATAGGAGAAAGCCCTGCCTCCCGCTGTTTGCTTAGAAATTTTAGGGACAATTAGGAGGCCTGCGTCTTGTGACCGTAGCGTACGTATTGGTATGTACGGCAGGACCAACTCGGAAAGATAGGTAGGAGCAAGCCCATGTAACGCTTTATAGGTTAACAGTAAAACCTTGAAATCAGCCCTTGCCTTAACAGGAAGCCAGTGTAGGGAAGCTAGCACTGGAGTAATATGATCAAATTTCTTGGTTCTAGTCAGGATTCTAGCAGCCGTATTTAGCACTAACTGAAGTTTATTTAGTGCTTTATCCGGGTAGCCGGAAAGTAGAGCATTGCAGTAGTCTAACCTAGAAGTAACAAATGCATGGATTCATTTTTCTGCATCATTTTTGGACAGAACATTTCTGATTTTTGCAATGTTACGTAGATGGAAAAAAGCTGTCCTTGAAACAGTCTTGATATGTTCGTCAAAAGAGAGATCAGGGTCAAGAGTAACGCCGAGGTCCTTCACAGTTTTATTTGAGACGACTTTACAACCATCAAGATGAATTGTCAGATTTAACAGAAGATCTCTTTGTTTCTTGGGACCTAGAACAAGCATCTCTGTTTTGTCCGAGTTTAAAAGTAGAAAGTTTTCAGCCATCCACTTCCTTATGTCTGAAACACAGGCTTCTAGCGAGGGCAATTTTGGGGCTTCACCATGTTTCATTGAAATGTACAGCTGTGTGTCATCCGCATAGCAGTGAAAGTTAACATTATGTTTTCGAATAACATCCCCAAGAGGTAAAATATATAGTGAAAACAATAGTGGTCCAAAAACGGAACCTTGAGGAACACCGAAATGTACAGTTGATTTGTCAGAGGACAGACCATTCACAGAGACAAACTGATATCTTTCCGACAGGTAAGATCTAAACCAGGCCAGAACTTGTCCGTGTAGACCAATTTGGGTTTCCAATCTCTCCAAAAGAATGTGGTGATCGATGGTGTCAAAAGCAGCACTAAGGTCTAGTAGCACGAGGACAGATGCAGAGCCTCGGTCTGACGCCATTAAAAGGTCATTTACCACCTTCACAAGTGCAGTCTCAGTGCTATGATGGGGTCTAAAACCAGACTGAAGCATTTCGTATACATTGTTTGTCTTCAGAAAGGCAGTGAGTTGCTGCGCAACAGCTTTTTCTAAAATTTTTGAGAGGAATGGAAGATTCGATATAGGCCGATAGTTTTTCATATTTTCCGGGTCAAGGTTTGGCTTTTTCAAGAGAGGCTTTATCACTGCCACTTTTAGTGAGTTTGGTACACATCCGGTGGATAGAGAGCTGTTTATTATGTTCAACATAGGAGGGCCAAGCACAGGAAGCAGCTCCTTCAGCAGTTTAGTAGGAATAGGATCCAGTATGCAGCTTGAAGGTTTAGAGGCCATGATTATTTTCATCATTGTGTCAAGAGATATAGTACTAAAACACTTAAGTGTCTCTCCCGATCCCAGGCCCTCGCAGAGCTGTGCAGATCCAGGACAGCTAAGCACTGGAGGAATACGCAGATTCAAAGAGGAGTCCGTAATTTGCTTTCTAATGGTCATGATCTTTTCCTCAAAGAAGTTCATGAATTTATTACTGCTGAAGTGAAAGCCATCCTCTCTTGGGGAATGCTGCTTTTTAGTTAGCTTTGCAACAGTATCAAAAAGAAATTTTGGATTGTTCTTATTTTCCTCGATTAAGTTGGAAAAGTAGGATGATCGAGCAGCAGTGAGGGCTCTTCGGTACTGCACGGTACTGTCTTTCCAAGCTAGTCGGAAGACTTCCAGTTTGGTGTGGCGCCATTTCCGTTCCAATTTCCTGGAAGCTTGCTTCAAAGCTCGGGTATTTTCTGTATACCAGGGAGCTAGTTTCTTATGACAAATGTTTTTCGTTTTTAGGGGTGCAACTGCATCTAGGGTATTGCGCAAGGTTAAATTGAGTTCCTCAGTTAGTTGGTTAGCTGATTTTTGTCCTCTGACGTCCTTGGGTAGGCAGAAGGAGTCTGGAAGGGCATCAAGGAATTTTTGTGTTGTCTGAGAATTTATAGCACGACTTTTGATGCTCCTTGGTTGGGGTCTGAGCAGATTATTTGTTGCGATTGCAAACGTAATAAAATGGTGGTCCGATAGTCCAGGATTATGTGGAAAAACATTAAGATCTACAACATTTATTCCATGGGACAAAACTAGGTCCAGAGTATGACTGTGGCAGTAGGTCCAGAGACATGTTGGACAAAACCCACTGAGTCGATGATGGCTCCGAAAGCCTTTGAGTGGGTCTGTGGACTTCTCCATGTGAATATTAAAATCACCAAGAATTAGAATATGATCTGCTATGACTACAAGGTCTGATAGGAATTCAGGAAACTCAGAGAGGAACGCTGTATATGGCCCAGGAGGCCTGTAAACAGTAGCTATAAAAAGTGATTGAGTAGGCTACATAGATTTCATGACTAGAAGCTCAAAAGACGAAAACGCCATTTTTTTTTTTGTAAATTGAAATTTGCTATCGTAAATGTTAGCAACACCTCCGCCTTTGCGGGATGCACGGGGGAAATGGTCACTAGTGTAACCAGGAGGTGAGGCCTCATTTAACACAGTAAATTCATCAGGCTTAAGCCATGTTTCAGTCAGGCCAATCACATCAAGATTATGATCAGTGATTAGTTCATTGACTATGACTGCCTTTGAAGTGAGGGATCTAACATTAAGTAACCCTATTTTGAGATGTGAGGTATCACGATCTCTTTCAATAATGGCAGGAATGGAGGAGGTCTTTATCCTAATAAGATTGCTAAGGCTAACACCGCCATGTTTAGTTTTGCCCAACCTAGGTCGAGGCACAGACACAGTCTCAATGGGTATGGCTGAGCTGACTACACTGACTGTGCTATTGGCAGACTCCACTAAGCTGGCAGGTTGGCTAACAGCCTGCTGCCTGGCCTGCACCCTATTTCATTGTGGGGCTAAAGGAGTTAGAGCCCTATCTATGTTGGTAGATAAGATGAGAGCACTCCTCCAGGTAGGATGGAGTCCGTCACTCCTCAACAGGCCAGGCTTGGTCCTGTTTGTGGGTGAGTCCCAGAAAGAGGGCCAATTATCTACAAATTCTATCTTTTGGGAGGGGCAGAGAACAGTTTTCAACCAGTGATTGAGTGCTGAGACTCTGCTGTAGAGCTCGTCACTCCCCCTAACTGGGAGGGGGCCAGAGACAATTACTCGATGCCGACACATCTTTCTAGCTGATTTACACGCTGAAGCTATGTTGCGCTTGGTGACCTCTGACTGTTTCATCCTAACATCGTTGGTGCCGACGTGGATAACAATATCTCTATACTCTCTACACTCGCCAGATTTAGCTTTAGCCAGCACCATCTTAAGATTAGCCTTAACGTCGGTAGCCCTGCCCCCTGGTAAACAGTGTATGATCGCTGGGTGATTCGTTTTAAGTCTAATACTGCGGGTAATGGAGTCGCCAATGACTAGGGTTTTCAATTTGTCAGAGCTAATGGTGGGAGCCTTCGGCGTCTCAGACCCCGTAACGGGAGGAGTAGAGACAAGAGAAGACTCAGACTCCGACTCGCTACATAATGGGGAAAACCGGTTGAAAGTTTCTGTCGGCTGAATGAGCGACACCGGTTGAGCATTCCAACAGCATTTCCCTCCAGAAGCCATGAGAAAGTTGTCCGGCTGCGGGGACTGTGCGGGGGGATTTATACTAACGTTACTATCTGTACTTACTGGTGGCACAGACGCTGTTTCTTCCTTTCCTACACTGAAATTACCCTTGCCTAACGATTGCGTCTGAAGCTGGGCTTGCAGCACAGCTATCCTCGCCATAAGGCGATCGTTCTCCTGTATATTATGAGTACAGCGACTGCAATTAGAAGACATCATGTTAATGTTACTACTTAGCTTCGGCTGTTGAAGGTGTTGACGAACCATGTCCAGATAAAGCGTCCGGAGTGAAAAAGTTGAATGAGGGAAAAAAGTTGCGATGGAAAAACTAAAAATATAAACGGTAATTAAAAACAGAAACAAAACAAAAAACGTAAAGTTGTCAGCTAGCAAAGTAAAGTAAAGTTGGCAGCAAAACGCACAGCAACAAAACGCACAGCAACACGTCTGCAGATTCAACAGCCCTTGTTAACCCCAGCCAATGGGTTAAGTGTTTGGCCGCTGACTGAATATATTATCATTTAGAGCCAATGGGTTACGTGTTTGGCCGCTGACTGAATATATTATCATTTAGAGCCAATGGGTTACGTGTTTGGCCGCTGACTGAATATATTATCATTTAGAGCCAATGGGTTAAGTGTTTGGCCGCTGACTGAATATATTATCATTTAGAGCCAATGGGTTAAGTGTTTGGCCGCTGACTGAATATATTATCATTTAGGCCCAATGGGTTACGTGTTTGGCCCGCTGACTGAATATATTATCATTTAGTCCCAATGGGTTAAGTGTTTGGCCCGCTGACTGAATATATTATCATTTAGACCCAATGGGTTACGTGTTTGGCCCGCTGACTGAATATACACTGCTCAAAAAAATAAAGGGAACACTTAAACAACACAATGTAACTCCAAGTCAATCACACTTCTGTGAAATTTAACTGTCCACTTAGGAAGCAACACTGATTGACAATAAATTTCACATGCTGTTGTGCAAATGGAATAGACAAAAGGTGGAAATTATAGGCAATTAGCAAGACACCCCCAATAAAGGAGTGATTCTGCAGGTGGTGACCACAGACCACTTCTCAGTTCCTATGCTTCCTGGCTGATGTTTTGGTCACTTTTGAATGCTGGCGGTGCTTTCACTCTAGTGGTAGCATGAGACGGAGTCTAAAACCCACACAGTGGCTCAGGTAGTGCAGCTCATCCAGGATGGCACATCAATGCGAGCTGTGGCAAAAAGGTTTGCTGTGTCTGTCAGCGTAGTGTCCAGAGCATGGAGGCGCTACCAGGAGACAGGCCAGTACATCAGGAGACGTGGAGGAGGCCGTAGGAGGGCAACAACCCAGCAGCAGGACCGCTACCTCCACCTTTGTGCAAGGAGTAGCACTGCCAGAGCCCTGCAAAATGACCTCCAGCAGGCCACAAATGTGCATGTGTCAGCATATGGTCTCACAAGGGCTCTGAAGATCTCATCTCGGTACCTAATGGCAGTCAGGCTACCTCTGGCGAGCACATGGAGGGCTGTGCGGCCCCACAAAGAAATGCCACCCCACACCATGACTGACCCACCACCAAACCGGTCATGCTGGAGGATGTTGCAGGCAGCAGAACGTTCTCCACGGTGTCTCCAGACTCTGTCACGTCTGTCACATGTGCTCAGTGTGAACCTGCTTTCATCTGTGAAGAGCACAGGGTGCCAGTGGCGAATTTGCCAATCTTGGTGTTCTCTGGCAAATGCCAAACGTCCTGCACGGTGTTGGGCTGTAAGCACAACCCCCACCTGTGGACGTCGGGCCCTCATACCACCCTCATGGAGTCTGTTTCTGACCGTTTGAGCAGACACATGCACATTTGTTCTGGAGCCCCAGGATAACGTGCTAGTCTGGAGCCCTAGGACAACGTGCTAGTCTGGAGCCCTAGGACAACGTGCTAGTCTGGGGCCCTAGGATAACGCGCTAGTCTGGAGCCCTAGGATAACGCGCTAGTCTGGAGCCCTAGGACAACGCGCTAGTCTGGAGCCCTAGGACAACGCGCTAGTCTGGAGCCCTAGGACAACGCGCTAGTCTGGAGCCCTAGGACAACGCGCTAGTCTGGGGCCCTAGGACAACGCGCTAGTCTGGAGCCCTAGGACAACGCGCTAGTCTGGAGCCCTAGGATAACGTGCTAGTCTGGGGCCCTAGGATAACGCGCTAGTCTGGAGCCCTAGGATAACGCGCTAGTCTGGAGCCCTAGGATAACGCGCTAGTCTGGGGCCCTAGGATAACGCGCTAGTCTGGGGCCCTAGGATAACCTGCTAGTCTGGAGCCCTAGGATAACGCGCTAGTCTGTGGCCCTAGGATAACGCGCTAGTCTGGGGCCCTAGGATAACGCGCTAGTCTGGGGCCCTAGGATAACGCGCTAGTCTGGGGCCCTAGGGTAACGCGCTAGTCTGGAGCCCTAGGATAACGCGCTAGTTTGGAGCCCTAGGATAACGCGCTAGTCTGGAGCCCTAGGATAACGCGCTAGTCTGGAGCCCTAGGATAACGCGCTAGTCTGGAGCCCTAGGATAACGCGCTAGTCTGGAGCCCTAGGATAACGCGCTAGTCTGGAGCCCTAGGATAACGCGCTAGTCTGGAGCCCTAGGATAACGCGCTAGTCTGGAGCCCTAGGATAACGCGCTAGTCTGGAGCCCTAGGATAACGCGCTAGTCTGGAGCCCTAGGATAACGCGCTAGTCTGGAGCCCTAGGATAACGCGCTAGTCTGGAGCCCTAGGATAACGCGCTAGTCTGGAGCCCTAGGATAACGCGCTAGTCTGGAGCCCTAGGATAACGCGCTAGTCTGGAGCCCTAGGATAACGCGCTAGTCTGGAGCCCTAGGATAACGTGCTAGTCTGGAGCCCTAGGATAACGCGCTAGTCTGGAGCCCTAGGATAACGCGCTAGTCTGGAGCCCTAGGATAACGCGCTAGTCTGGGGCCCTAGGACAACGCGCTAGTCTGGGGCCCTAGGACAACGCGCTAGTCTGGGGCCCTAGGATAACGCGCTGGTCTGGAGCCCTAGGATAACGCGCTGGTCTGGAGCCCTAGGATAACGCGCTGGTCTGGAGCCCTAGGATAACGCGCTAGTCTGGAGCCCTAGGATAACGCGCTAGTCTGGAGCCCTAGGATAACGCGCTAGTCTGGAGCCCTAGGATAACGCGCTAGTCTGGAGCCCTAGGATAACGCGCTAGTCTGGAGCCCTAGGATAACGCGCTAGTCTGGAGCCCTAGGATAACGCGCTAGTCTGGAGCCCTAGGATAACGCGCTAGTCTGGAGCCCTAGGATAACGCGCTAGTCTGGGGCCCTAGGATAACGCGCTAGTCTGGAGCCCTAGGATAACGCGCTGGTCTGGAGCCCTAGGACAACGCGCTAGTCTGGGGCCCTAGGACAACGCGCTAGTCTGGGGCCCTAGGATAACGTGCTAGTCTGGAGCCCTAGGATAACGCGCTAGTCTGGAGCCCTAGGATAACGCGCTGGTCTGGAGCCCTAGGATAACGCGCTGGTCTGGAGCCCTAGGATAACGCGCTGGTCTGGAGCCCTAGGACAACGTGCTAGTCTGGGGCCCTAGGATAACGTGCTAGTCTGGAGCCCTAGGATAACGTGCTAGTCTGGAGCCCTAGGACAACGTGCTAGTCTGGAGCCCTAGGACAACGTGCTAGTCTGGAGCCCTAGGATAACGTGCTAGTCTGGAGCCCTAGGATAACGCGCTAGTCTGGAGCCCTAGGACAACGCGCTAGTCTGGAGCCCTAGGACAACGCGCTAGTCTGGAGCCCTAGGACAACGCGCTAGTCTGGAGCCCTAGGACAACGCGCTAGTCTGGAGCCCTAGGGTAACGCGCTAGTCTGGAGCCCTAGGGTAACGCGCTAGTCTGGAGCCCTAGGACAACGCGCTAGTCTGGAGCCCTAGCTTAAGCCTTTGTTCAATCTGGTCTTTTCTAGGCATTTCCCTGCGAACCGGACGATACAGTGCACAGGAGAACAAACAACTCATGCGTAACGTGAACGACTTCCTGGCTCTCACAGGGATTGAGAACGCCGCTAAGCTCTTCCATTCAACACGCTACAAAGATGAATTAACAGAAATCCAGAAGTTGAAGAGTCATCACAGATTCCCTGAAAGAATAGGTGCGTTATATTCTAGCTTCATGAGATAACTTGTCAGATAAAGCTTCATACCCACATTATATCCCTGTCTTTACCATTGTCTACAGTAAAACGTATCTCCCCTCTCCCTAACCTGTTCCAGCTGAAGGAATCCCAAGGCCTTGGGGTAGGATCTATAGTCGTGGTGGGAGGAAAATGTTTGATGGCAGCAGTTACAAGGGCAGGTAAGTCTGGGCTAGTTACTTTAAGGAATTGACCTTAACGCTAATAAATCGGCTTTGACTGTGTACAAAAGTGTAGTGATATTGAATTGGAACTCACAACAGGGCTATTTTTCTGACATTAAGCGCTTCACAGTTCGCTAACATTTGCAGACAATGCATTCGGAAAGTTTTCAAATCCCTTCACTTGTTCCACATTTTTGTTCAATTAAATGGATTCTTAAATCTATACACTACCCCATAATGACAAAGCAAAAACAGGTTTAGAAATGTTTGCAAAATGTCTCGGAGCTCTACGGACAATTCCTTCGACCTCGTGGCTTGGTTTTTGCTCTGACATGCGCTGTCAACTGTGTGACCTTATATAGACAGGTGTGTGTCTTTCCAAATCATGTCCAATCAATTTAATTTATTGTGTGTCGTTTGAGAACGTTTTTTAAAATGTAATCTATTTAATGTGTAAAAGGTGAAGGTCTGAATACTTTCTGAATGCCCTGTATAGTACCACTTCCCGTATAGCACCACTTCCCTGTATAGCACCACTTCCCTGTATAGCACCACTTCCTCTATAGCACCACTTCCTTTGAATGATAATTTCTTTGAATTCTTAGCCGACAGTTTAGCCAAGATGAACTTGCCTCTTTGAAAAAACTGCAGATGTTGTACGGCAACAAATGGGTGAAGATCTCGCAGTTGACTGGCCGAAGCGAAATACCCCTTATGAAACGTTTTTCTCAGATGTGTAAGTCATCAGGAACTTGGGAATTAAAAATAATGACTCTTGATCCTTTGCCTTGTAATATTTGTGTTGTGGAGAAATAACAAGGCAGGAGACGGGAGTACAGTTAGTTGTTGTTTAGTCAAAACCTCCTCGTGCTCTACAGTTCCCGGGCACACTAGTGCGCATGTGCATTTCCTATTAGGTGTATTAACGTAACACTGCCGTAATACATCACTGCTTAGTAACAGCATAGTAACTAATATAAACAGATGGAGATCCCAGATACTACATGCCTGACATCCTGCTCCACTCATATTGTTGGGACATTTGTTTTCAGCTTTGTCTGAACAATGCTCCCGTTTTTTTTTTTCAGATGCAAACTTAGGTTCTTGGAGCGAGGAAGAACTGAAGAGACTAATGGAAGCTGTGCGAGACCACCTGCTGGGACAGGTGGAGCCTGGCAGAGGACATGCCACCATCAGGAAAGACAAGCTGTACAACAACATCCCCTGGACAGATGTATGCCGGAGGGTTAGGACACGCCACCGGGACCAGTGTAGAATGAAATGGTTGGTACTACAGGGTTTCAGGGTTAACTTTGGGCGTCGTTTTCATTGCAAAATAAGTGCATAAATTAACATAAAATGAATTATGATTTGACCCGGGAGATTTAATTTGAAGCTTTTCTTCAACAATGTGCGTTTATAAAGAAATAAGTTGCTCACTAGTCTGTTGTGGACAGACGAAACAGTACAGTACACATCATTGACTAAGACACTGTATGTTGGTGTTGTCTTTATTTGGGCACTTACCTGTATATTCCCTATATAAATATTATGTGGAATACTGGGGTATAGCTTTCAGTAACGGGAGAACAATGTGTACCGGTCTCCTGAGCAAAGACGGGACCTCAGACAGCAAACCTGGCCACGTCTGATATGTCAAACTTCTGCCATAGCCAGTTGACAAGCATGCTAAAATGGCTCTTTTGCAAGTCAACCCTTTTAAGGACAACTGTTGCTGTGGCTTTAACAAAAGGATGATATGGGCACTGCTAAGATTCTATGTTACGGTTGTTAAACGGGGAAATTCAGAAATGATTCATATCTAACACATCTCAGAAGATGTTCTGGGTTGACCCAGATGAATTGCTCACTAAACTCTAGTGAAATAGTCGCCTCCTTTATAACTCACCATGTTTAAGAAAACTTTGCAAGATAATAAAAACGAAAATATCGCCCTAGTTTTGTTTCCCCAAGCATTCAGAACATTGTGCACCTTATGAGGATGTATCTTCTCTCCTACTTTTCCAGGTTGGGTTTTGTTGCACACAAAATGGCATATGGACAACCAGCATTCAGTGGAGGTGTGAAAACCTTAAAGGCAAAAGTGGATTTGATCAAAGCGTAAGTTTTGTGCCGATTTTCATTCCATAAATGCTAATGTAGATCTGTGTTTAATTGATTTTTTTTGAATATTTATTAGCCCAGTGACTTATTAATGTGGTATAATATGATTTATTAGTCTAGTGACTTACTAATGTGGTGTAATATGATTTATTAGCCCAGTCTAGTGACTTACTAATGTGATGTAATATGATTTATTAGCCCAGTGACTTACTAATGTGGTATAATATGATTTATTAGTCTAGTGACTTACTAATGTGGTGTAATATGATTTATTAGCCTAGTGACTTACTAATGTGGTGTAATATGATTTATTAGCCTAGTGACTTACTAATGTGGTATATTATGATTTATTAGCCCAGTGACTTACTAATGTGGTATAATATGATTTATTAGCCCATTCTAGTGACTTACTAATGTGGTATAATATGATTTATTAGTCTAGTGACTTACTAATGTGGTGTAATATGATTTATTAGCCTAGTGACTTACTAATGTGGTATAATATGATTTATTAGTCTAGTGACTTACTAATGTGGTGTAATATGATTTATTAGCCTAGTGACTTACTAATGTGGTGTAATATGATTTATTAGTCTAGTGACTTACTAATGTGCTATAATATGATTTATTAGTCTAGTGACTTACTAATGTGGTGTAATATGATTTATTAGTCTAGTGACTTACTAATGTGGTATAATATGATTTATTAGTCTAGTGACTTACTAATGTGGTATAATATGATTTATTAGTCTAGTGACTTACTAATGTGGTGTAATATGATTTATTAGCCTAGTGACTTATTAATGTGGTGTAATATGATTTATTAGTCTAGTGACTTACTAATGTGGTGTAATATGATTTATTAGTCTAGTGACTTACTAATGTGCTATAATATGATTTATTAGTCTAGTGTCTTATTAATGTGGTGTAATATGATTTATTAGTCTAGTGACTTACTAATGTGGTATAATATGATTTATTAGCCCAGTCTAGTGACTTACTAATGTGGTATAATATGATTTATTAGTCCAGTCTAGTGACTTACTAATGTGGTATAATATTATTTATTAGCCCAGTCTAGTGTCTTATTAATGTGGTGTAATATGATTTATTAGCCCAGTCTAGTGTCTTATTAATGTGGTATAATATGATTTATTAGCCAAGTCTAGTGTCTTATTAATGTGGTGTAATATGATTTATTAGCCCAGTCTAGTGTCTTATTAATGTGGTATAATATGATTTATTAGCCAAGTCTAGTGTCTTATTAATGTGGTATAATATGATTTATTAGCCTAATGACTTACTAATGTGGTGTAATATGATTTATTAGCCTAGTGACTTACTAATGTGGTATAATATGATTTATTAGCCCAGTGACTTACTAATGTGGTATAATATGATTTATTAGTCTAGTGACTTACTAATGTGGTGTAATATGATTTATTAGTCTAGTGACTTACTAATGTGGTATAATATGATTTATTAGTCTAGTGACTTACTAATGTGGTGTAATATGATTTATTAGCCTAGTGACTTATTAATGTGGTGTAATATGATTTATTAGTCTAGTGACTTACTAATGTGGTGTAATATGATTTATTAGTCTAGTGACTTACTAATGTGCTATAATATGATTTATTAGTCTAGTGTCTTATTAATGTGGTGTAATATGATTTATTAGTCTAGTGACTTACTAATGTGGTATAATATGATTTATTAGCCCAGTCTAGTGACTTACTAATGTGGTATAATATGATTTATTAGTCCAGTCTAGTGACTTACTAATGTGGTATAATATTATTTATTAGCCCAGTCTAGTGTCTTATTAATGTGGTGTAATATGATTTATTAGCCCAGTCTAGTGTCTTATTAATGTGGTATAATATGATTTATTAGCCAAGTCTAGTGTCTTATTAATGTGGTGTAATATGATTTATTAGCCCAGTCTAGTGTCTTATTAATGTGGTATAATATGATTTATTAGCCAAGTCTAGTGTCTTATTAATGTGGTATAATATGATTTATTAGCCTAATGACTTACTAATGTGGTGTAATATGATTTATTAGCCTAGTGACTTACTAATGTGGTATAATATGATTTATTAGCCCAGTGACTTACTAATGTGGTATAATATGATTTATTAGTCTAGTGACTTACTAATGTGGTGTAATATGATTTATTAGTCTAGTGACTTACTAATGTGGTATATTATGATTTATTAGTCTAGTGACTTACTAATGTGGTGTAATATGATTTATTAGCGCAGTCTAGTGACTTACTAATGTGGTATAATATGATTTATTAGCCTAGTGACTTACTAATGTGGTATAATATGATTTATTAGCCCAGTGACTTACTAATGTGGTATAATATGATTTATTAGTCTAGTGACTTACTAATGTGGTGTAATATGATTTATTAGTCTAGTGACTTACTAATGTGGTATATTATGATTTATTAGTCTAGTGACTTACTAATGTGGTGTAATATGATTTATTAGCGCAGTCTAGTGACTTACTAATGTGGTATAATATGATTTATTAGTCTAGTGACTTACTAATGTGGTATAATATGATTTATTATCCCAGTCTAGTGACTTACTAATGTGGTATAATATGATTTATTAGTCCAGTCTAGTGACTTACTAATGTGGTATAATATGATTTATTAGCCCAGTCTAGTGTCTTATTAATGTGATGTAATATGATTTATTAGCCTAGTGACTTACTAATGTGGTATAATATGATTTATTAGTCTAGTGACTTACTAATGTGGTGTAATATGATTTATTAGTCTAGTCTAGTGACTTACTAATGTGGTATAATATGATTTATTAGCCTAGTGACTTACTAATGTGGTATAATATGATTTATTAGTCTAGTGACTTACTAATGTGGTATAATATGATTTATTAGCCTAGTGACTTACTAATGTGGTATATTTTGATTTATTAGTCTAGTGACTTACTAATGTGATGTAATATGATTTATTAGTCTAGTGACTTACTAATGTGGTATAATATGATTTATTAGTCTAGTGACTTACTAATGTGGTGTAATATGATTTATTAGTCTAGTGACTTACTAATGTGATGTAATATGATTTATTAGTCTAGTGACTTACTAATGTGATGTAATATGATTTATTAGTCTAGTGACTTACTAATGTGATGTAATATGATTTATTAGTCTAGTGACTTACTAATGTGATGTAATATGATTTATTAGTCTAGTGACTTACTAATGTGGTATAATATGATTTATTAGCACAGTGACTTACTAATGTGGTGTAATATGATTTATTAGTCTAGTGACTTACTAATGTGGTATATTATGATTTATTAGTCTAGTGACTTACTAATGTGGTATAATATGATTTATTAGCCTAGTGACTTACTAATGTGGTGTAATAGGATTTATTAGTCTAGTGACTTACTAATGTGGTATATTATGATTTATTAGTCTGACTTACTAATGTGGTATAATATGATTTATTAGCCTCGTGACTTACTAATGTGGTGTAATATGATTTATTAGTCTAGTGACTTACTAATGTGGTATATTATGATTTATTAGCCCAGTGACTTACTAATGTGGTATAATATGATTTATTAGTCTAGTGACTTACTAATGTGGTATATTATGATTTATTAGTCTAGTGACTTACTAATGTGGTATAATATGATTTATTAGTCTAGTGACTTACTAATGTGGTATAATATGATTTATTAGTCCAGTCTAGTGACTTACTAATGTGGTATAATATGATTTATTAGTCTAGTGACTTACTAATGTGGTGTAATATGATTTATTAGTCTAGTGACTTACTAATGTGGTGTAATATGATTTATTAGTCTAGTGACTTACTAATGTGGTGTAATATGATTTATTAGCCCAGTCTAGTGACTTACTAATGTTGTATAATATGATTTATTAGTCTAGTGACTTACTAATGTGGTGTAATATGATTTATTAGTCTAGTGACTTACTAATGTGGTGTAATATGATTTATTAGTCTAGTGACTTACTAATGTGGTATAATATGATTTATTAGTCTAGTGACTTACTAATGTGGTGTAATATGATTTATTAGTCTAGTGACTTACTAATGTGGTATAATATGATTTATTAGTCTAGTGACTTACTAATGTGGTATAATATGATTTATTAGTCTAGTGACTTACTAATGTGGTATAATATGATTTATTAGTCTAGTGACTTACTAATGTGGTGTAATATGAATTATTAGCCCAGTCTAGTGACTTACTAATGTGGTATAATATGATTTATTAGCCCAGTGACTTACTAATGTGGTGTAATATGATTTATTAGTCTAGTGACTTACTAATGTGGTATAATATGATTTATTAGTCTAGTGACTTACTAATGTGGTATAATATGATTTATTAGTCTAGTGACTTACTAATGTGGTGTAATATGATTTATTAGCCAGTCTAGTGACTTACTAATGTGGTGTAATATGATTTATTAGTCTAGTGACTTACTAATGTGGTATAATATGATTTATTAGCCCAGTCTAGTGACTTACTAATGTGGTGTAATATGATTTATTAGCCCAGTCTAGTGTCTTATTAATGTGGTATAATATGATTTATTAGCCTAGTGACTTACTAATGTGGTGTAATATGATTTATTAGCCTAGTGACTTACTAATGTGGTGTAATATGATTTATTAGTCTAGTGACTTACTAATGTGGTGTAATATGATTTATTAGCCCAGTCTAGTGACTTACTAATGTTGTATAATATGATTTATTAGTCTAGTGACTTACTAATGTGGTGTAATATGATTTATTAGTCTAGTGACTTACTAATGTGGTGTAATATGATTTATTAGTCTAGTGACTTACTAATGTGGTATAATATGATTTATTAGCCCAGTCTAGTGACTTACTAATGTTGTATAATATGATTTATTAGTCTAGTGACTTACTAATGTGGTGTAATATGATTTATTAGCCCAGTCTAGTGTCTTATTAATGTGGTATAATATGATTTATTAGCCTAGTGACTTACTAATGTGGTGTAATATGATTTATTAGCCTAGTGACTTACTAATGTGGTATAATATGATTTATTAGCCCAGTGACTTACTAATGTGGTATAATATGATTTATTAGTCTAGTGACTTACTAATGTGGTGTAATATGATTTATTAGTCTAGTGACTTACTAATGTGGTGTAATATGATTTATTAGCCTAATGACTTACTAATGTGGTATAATATGATTTATTAGCCCAGTGACTTACTAATGTGGTATAATATGATTTATTAGTCTAGTGACTTACTAATGTGGTGTAATATGATTTATTAGTCTAGTGACTTACTAATGTGGTGTAATATGATTTATTAGCGCAGTCTAGTGACTTACTAATGTGGTGTAATATGATTTATTAGCCCAGTCTAGTGTCTTATTAATGTGGTATAATATGATTTATTAGCCTAGTGACTTACTAATGTGGTATAATATGATTTATTAGCCTAGTGACTTACTAATGTGGTGTAATATGATTTATTAGCCTAGTGACTTACTAATGTGGTATAATATGATTTATTAGCCCAGTGACTTACTAATGTGGTATAATATGATTTATTAGTCTAGTGACTTACTAATGTGGTGTAATATGATTTATTAGTCTAGTGACTTACTAATGTGGTATATTATGATTTATTAGCCAAGTCTAGTGTCTTATTAATGTGGTGTAATATGATTTATTAGCCCAGTCTAGTGTCTTATTAATGTGGTATAATATGATTTATTAGCCAAGTCTAGTGTCTTATTAATGTGGTATAATATGATTTATTAGCCTAGTGACTTACTAATGTGGTGTAATATGATTTATTAGCCTAATGACTTACTAATGTGGTATAATATGATTTATTAGCCCAGTGACTTACTAATGTGGTATAATATGATTTATTAGTCTAGTGACTTACTAATGTGGTGTAATATGATTTATTAGTCTAGTGACTTACTAATGTGGTGTAATATGATTTATTAGCGCAGTCTAGTGACTTACTAATGTTGTATAATATGATTTATTAGCCTAGTGACTTACTAATGTGGTATAATATGATTTATTAGCCCAGTGACTTACTAATGTGGTATAATATGATTTATTAGTCTAGTGACTTACTAATGTGGTGTAATATGATTTATTAGTCTAGTGACTTACTAATGTGGTATATTATGATTTAATAGTCTAGTGACTTACTAATGTGGTGTAATATGATTTATTAGCGCAGTCTAGTGACTTACTAATGTGGTATAATATGATTTATTAGTCTAGTGACTTACTAATGTGGTATAATATGATTTATTATCCCAGTCTAGTGACTTACTAATGTGGTATAATATGATTTATTAGTCCAGTCTAGTGACTTACTAATGTGGTATAATATGATTTATTAGCCCAGTCTAGTGTCTTATTAATGTGGTGTAATATGATTTATTAGCCTAGTGACTTACTAATGTGGTATAATATGATTTATTAGTCTAGTGACTTACTAATGTGGTGTAATATGATTTATTAGTCTAGTCTAGTGACTTACTAATGTGGTATAATATGATTTATTAGCCTAGTGACTTACTAATGTGGTATAATATGATTTATTAGTCTAGTGACTTACTAATGTGGTATAATATGATTTATTAGCCTAGTGACTTACTAATGTGGTATATTTTGATTTATTGGTCTAGTGACTTACTAATGTGGTATAATATGATTTATTAGTCTAGTGACTTACTAATGTGGTGTAATATGAATTATTAGCCCAGTCTAGTGACTTACTAATGTGGTATAATATGATTTATTAGCCCAGTGACTTACTAATGTGGTGTAATATGATTTATTAGTCTAGTGACTTACTAATGTGGTATAATATGATTTATTAGTCTAGTGACTTACTAATGTGGTATAATATGATTTATTAGTCTAGTGACTTACTAATGTGGTGTAATATGATTTATTAGCCAGTCTAGTGACTTACTAATGTGGTGTAATATGATTCGTTAGTCTAGTGACTTACTAATGTGGTATAATATGATTTATTAGTCTAGTGACTTACTAATGTGGTATAATATGATTTATTAGCCCAGTCTAGTGACTTACTAATGTGGTGTAATATGATTTATTAGTCTAGTGACTTACTAATGTGGTATAATATGATTTATTAGCCCAGTCTAGTGACTTACTAATGTGGTGTAATATGATTTATTAGCCCAGTCTAGTGTCTTATTAATGTGGTATAATATGATTTATTAGCCTAGTGACTTACTAATGTGGTGTAATATGATTTATTAGCCTAGTGACTTACTAATGTGGTATAATATGATTTATTAGCCCAGTGACTTACTAATGTGGTATAATATGATTTATTAGTCTAGTGACTTACTAATGTGGTGTAATATGATTTATTAGTCTAGTGACTTACTAAGGTGGTATATTATGATTTATTAGCCAAGTCTAGTGTCCTATTAATGTGGTGTAATATGATTTATTAGCCCAGTCTAGTGTCTTATTAATGTGGTATAATATGATTTATTAGCCAAGTGTAGTGTCTTATTAATGTGGTATAATATGATTTATTAGCCTAGTGACTTACTAATGTGGTGTAATATGATTTATTAGCCTAGTGACTTACTAATGTGGTATAATATGATTTATTAGCCCAGTGACTTACTAATGTGGTATAATATGATTTATTAGTCTAGTGACTTACTAATGTGGTGTAATATGATTTATTAGTCTAGTGACTTACTAATGTGGTATATTATGATTTATTAGTCTAGTGACTTACTAATGTGGTGTAATATGATTTATTAGCGCAGTCTAGTGACTTACTAATGTGGTATAATATGATTTATTAGCCTAGTGACTTACTAATGTGGTATAATATGATTTATTAGCCCAGTGACTTACTAATGTGGTATAATATGATTTATTAGTCTAGTGACTTACTAATGTGGTGTAATATGATTTATTAGTCTAGTGACTTACTAATGTGGTATATTATGATTTAATAGTCTAGTGACTTACTAATGTGGTGTAATATGATTTATTAGCGCAGTCTAGTGACTTACTAATGTGGTATAATATGATTTATTAGTCTAGTGACTTACTAATGTGGTATAATATGATTTATTATCCCAGTCTAGTGACTTACTAATGTGGTATAATATGATTTATTAGTCCAGTCTAGTGACTTACTAATGTGGTATAATATGATTTATTAGCCCAGTCTAGTGTCTTATTAATGTGGTGTAATATGATTTATTAGCCTAGTGACTTACTAATGTGGTATAATATGATTTATTAGTCTAGTGACTTACTAATGTGGTGTAATATGATTTATTAGTCTAGTCTAGTGACTTACTAATGTGGTATAATATGATTTATTAGCCTAGTGACTTACTAATGTGGTATAATATGATTTATTAGTCTAGTGACTTACTAATGTGGTATAATATGATTTATTAGCCTAGTGACTTACTAATGTGGTATATTTTGATTTATTAGTCTAGTGACTTACTAATGTGATGTAATATGATTTATTAGTCTAGTGACTTACTAATGTGGTATAATATGATTTATTATCCCAGTCTAGTGACTTACTAATGTGGTATAATATGATTTATTAGTCCAGTCTAGTGACTTACTAATGTGGTATAATATGATTTATTAGCCCAGTCTAGTGTCTTATTAATGTGGTGTAATATGATTTATTAGCCTAGTGACTTACTAATGTGGTATAATATGATTTATTAGTCTAGTGACTTACTAATGTGGTGTAATATGATTTATTAGTCTAGTCTAGTGACTTACTAATGTGGTATAATATGATTTATTAGCCTAGTGACTTACTAATGTGGTATAATATGATTTATTAGTCTAGTGACTTACTAATGTGGTATAATATGATTTATTAGCCTAGTGACTTACTAATGTGGTATATTTTGATTTATTAGTCTAGTGACTTACTAATGTGATGTAATATGATTTATTAGTCTAGTGACTTACTAATGCGGTATAATATGATTTATTAGTCTAGTGACTTACTAATGTGGTGTAATATGATTTATTAGTCTAGTGACTTACTAATGTGATGTAATATGATTTATTAGTCTAGTGACTTACTAATGTGATGTAATATGATTTATTAGTCTAGTGACTTACTAATGTGATGTAATATGATTTATTAGTCTAGTGACTTACTAATGTGATGTAATATGATTTATTAGTCTAGTGACTTACTAATGTGGTATAATATGATTTATTAGCACAGTGACTTACTAATGTGGTGTAATATGATTTATTAGTCTAGTGACTTACTAATGTGGTATATTATGATTTATTAGTCTAGTGACTTACTAATGTGGTATAATATGATTTATTAGCCTAGTGACTTACTAATGTGGTGTAATAGGATTTATTAGTCTAGTGACTTACTAATGTGGTATATTATGATTTATTAGTCTGACTTACTAATGTGGTATAATATGATTTATTAGCCTCGTGACTTACTAATGTGGTGTAATATGATTTATTAGTCTAGTGACTTACTAATGTGGTATATTATGATTTATTAGCCCAGTGACTTACTAATGTGGTATAATATGATTTATTAGTCTAGTGACTTACTAATGTGGTATATTATGATTTATTAGTCTAGTGACTTACTAATGTGGTATAATATGATTTATTAGTCTAGTGACTTACTAATGTGGTATAATATGATTTATTAGTCCAGTCTAGTGACTTACTAATGTGGTATAATATGATTTATTAGTCTAGTGACTTACTAATGTGGTGTAATATGATTTATTAGTCTAGTGACTTACTAATGTGGTGTAATATGATTTATTAGTCTAGTGACTTACTAATGTGGTGTAATATGATTTATTAGCCCAGTCTAGTGACTTACTAATGTTGTATAATATGATTTATTAGTCTAGTGACTTACTAATGTGGTGTAATATGATTTATTAGTCTAGTGACTTACTAATGTGGTGTAATATGATTCGTTAGTCTAGTGACTTACTAATGTGGTATAATATGATTTATTAGTCTAGTGACTTACTAATGTGGTGTAATATGATTTATTAGTCTAGTGACTTACTAATGTGGTATAATATGATTTATTAGTCTAGTGACTTACTAATGTGGTATAATATGATTTATTAGTCTAGTGACTTACTAATGTGGTATAATATGATTTATTAGTCTAGTGACTTACTAATGTGGTGTAATATGAATTATTAGCCCAGTCTAGTGACTTACTAATGTGGTATAATATGATTTATTAGCCCAGTGACTTACTAATGTGGTGTAATATGATTTATTAGTCTAGTGACTTACTAATGTGGTATAATATGATTTATTAGTCTAGTGACTTACTAATGTGGTATAATATGATTTATTAGTCTAGTGACTTACTAATGTGGTGTAATATGATTTATTAGCCAGTCTAGTGACTTACTAATGTGGTGTAATATGATTCGTTAGTCTAGTGACTTACTAATGTGGTATAATATGATTTATTAGCCCAGTCTAGTGACTTACTAATGTGGTGTAATATGATTTATTAGCCCAGTCTAGTGTCTTATTAATGTGGTATAATATGATTTATTAGCCTAGTGACTTACTAATGTGGTGTAATATGATTTATTAGCCTAGTGACTTACTAATGTGGTATAATATGATTTATTAGCCCAGTGACTTACTAATGTGGTATAATATGATTTATTAGTCTAGTGACTTACTAATGTGGTGTAATATGATTTATTAGTCTAGTGACTTACTAATGTGGTATATTATGATTTATTAGCCAAGTCTAGTGTCTTATTAATGTGGTGTAATATGATTTATTAGCCCAGTCTAGTGTCTTATTAATGTGGTATAATATGATTTATTAGCCAAGTCTAGTGTCTTATTAATGTGGTATAATATGATTTATTAGCCTAGTGACTTACTAATGTGGTGTAATATGATTTATTAGCCTAGTGACTTACTAATGTGGTATAATATGATTTATTAGCCCAGTGACTTACTAATGTGGTATAATATGATTTATTAGTCTAGTGACTTACTAATGTGGTGTAATATGATTTATTAGTCTAGTGACTTACTAATGTGGTATATTATGATTTATTAGTCTAGTGACTTACTAATGTGGTGTAATATGATTTATTAGCGCAGTCTAGTGACTTACTAATGTGGTATAATATGATTTATTAGCCTAGTGACTTACTAATGTGGTATAATATGATTTATTAGCCCAGTGACTTACTAATGTGGTATAATATGATTTATTAGTCTAGTGACTTACTAATGTGGTGTAATATGATTTATTAGTCTAGTGACTTACTAATGTGGTATATTATGATTTAATAGTCTAGTGACTTACTAATGTGGTGTAATATGATTTATTAGCGCAGTCTAGTGACTTACTAATGTGGTATAATATGATTTATTAGTCTAGTGACTTACTAATGTGGTATAATATGATTTATTATCCCAGTCTAGTGACTTACTAATGTGGTATAATATGATTTATTAGTCCAGTCTAGTGACTTACTAATGTGGTATAATATGATTTATTAGCCCAGTCTAGTGTCTTATTAATGTGGTGTAATATGATTTATTAGCCTAGTGACTTACTAATGTGGTATAATATGATTTATTAGTCTAGTGACTTACTAATGTGGTGTAATATGATTTATTAGTCTAGTCTAGTGACTTACTAATGTGGTATAATATGATTTATTAGCCTAGTGACTTACTAATGTGGTATAATATGATTTATTAGTCTAGTGACTTACTAATGTGGTATAATATGATTTATTAGCCTAGTGACTTACTAATGTGGTATAATATGATTTATTAGTCTAGTGACTTACTAATGTGGTGTAATATGATTTATTAGTCTAGTGACTTACTAATGTGATGTAATATGATTTATTAGTCTAGTGACTTACTAATGTGATGTAATATGATTTATTAGTCTAGTGACTTACTAATGTGATGTAATATGATTTATTAGTCTAGTGACTTACTAATGTGATGTAATATGATTTATTAGTCTAGTGACTTACTAATGTGGTATAATATGATTTATTAGCACAGTGACTTACTAATGTGGTGTAATATGATTTATTAGTCTAGTGACTTACTAATGTGGTATATTATGATTTATTAGTCTAGTGACTTACTAATGTGGTATAATATGATTTATTAGCCTAGTGACTTACTAATGTGGTGTAATAGGATTTATTAGTCTAGTGACTTACTAATGTGGTATATTATGATTTATTAGTCTGACTTACTAATGTGGTATAATATGATTTATTAGCCTCGTGACTTACTAATGTGGTGTAATATGATTTATTAGTCTAGTGACTTACTAATGTGGTATATTATGATTTATTAGCCCAGTGACTTACTAATGTGGTATAATATGATTTATTAGTCTAGTGACTTACTAATGTGGTATATTATGATTTATTAGTCTAGTGACTTACTAATCTGGTATAATATGATTTATTAGTCTAGTGACTTACTAATGTGGTATAATATGATTTATTAGTCCAGTCTAGTGACTTACTAATGTGGTATAATATGATTTATTAGTCTAGTGACTTACTAATGTGGTGTAATATGATTTATTAGTCTAGTGACTTACAAATGTGGTGTAATATGATTTATTAGTCTAGTGACTTACTAATGTGGTGTAATATGATTTATTAGCCCAGTCTAGTGACTTACTAATGTTGTATAATATGATTTATTAGTCTAGTGACTTACTAATGTGGTGTAATATGATTTATTAGTCTAGTGACTTACTAATGTGGTGTAATATGATTTATTAGTCTAGTGACTTACTAATGTGGTATAATATGATTTATTAGTCTAGTGACTTACTAATGTGGTGTAATATGATTTATTAGTCTAGTGACTTACTAATGTGGTATAATATGATTTATTAGTCTAGTGACTTACTAATGTGGTATAATATGATTTATTAGTCTAGTGACTTACTAATGTGGTATAATATGATTTATTAGTCTAGTGACTTACTAATGTGGTGTAATATGAATTATTAGCCCAGTCTAGTGACTTACTAATGTGGTATAATATGATTTATTAGCCCAGTGACTTACTAATGTGGTGTAATATGATTTATTAGTCTAGTGACTCACTAATGTGGTATAATATGATTTATTAGTCTAGTGACTTACTAATGTGGTATAATATGATTTATTAGTCTAGTGACTTACTAATGTGGTGTAATATGATTTATTAGCCAGTCTAGTGACTTACTAATGTGGTGTAATATGATTCGTTAGTCTAGTGACTTACTAATGTGGTATAATATGATTTATTAGTCTAGTGACTTACTAATGTGGTATAATATGATTTATTAGCCCAGTCTAGTGACTTACTAATGTGGTGTAATATGATTTATTAGTCTAGTGACTTACTAATGTGGTATAATATGATTTATTAGCCCAGTCTAGTGACTTACTAATGTGGTATATTATGATTTATTAGTCTAGTGACTTACTAATGTGGTGTAATATGATTTATTATCCTAGTGACTTACTAATGTGGTATAATATGATTTATTAGTCTAGTGACTTACTAATGTGGTATATTATGATTTATTAGCCCAGTGACTTACTAATGTGGTATAATATGATTTATTAGTCTAGTGACTTACTAATGTGGTATAATATGATTTATTAGTCTAGTGACTTACTAATGTGGTATAATATGGTTTATTAGTCTAGTGACTTACTAATGTGGTATAATATGATTTATTAGTCTAGTGACTTACTAATGTGGTATAATATGATTTATTAGTCTAGTGACTTACTAATGTGGTGTAATATGATTTATTAGCCCAGTGACTTACTAATGTGGTATAATATGGTTTATTAGTCTAGTGACTTACTAATGTGGTATAATATGATTTATTAGTCTAGTGTCTTATTAATGTGGTGTAATATGATTTATTAGTCTAGTGACTTACTAATGTGGTATAATATGATTTATTAGTCTAGTGACTTACTAATGTGGTATAATATGATTTATTAGCCCAGTCTAGTGACTTACTAATGTGGTATAATATGATTTATTAGCCCAGTCTAGTGACTTACTAATGTGGTATAATATGATTTATTAGTCTAGTGACTTACTAATGTGGTGTAATATGATTTATTAGCCCAGTCTAGTGACTTACTAATGTGGTATAATATGATTTATTAGTCTAGTGACTTACTAATGTGGTATAATATGATTTATTAGTCTAGTGACTTACTAATGTGGTATAATATGATTTATTATCCTAGTTACTTACTAATGTGCTATAATATGATTTATTAGCCCAGTGACTTACTAATGTGGTGTAATATGATTTATTAGTCTAGTGACTTATTAATGTGGTTTAATATGATTTATTAGCCCAGTCTAGTGACTTACTAATGTGGTATAATATGATTTATTAGCCCAGTGACTTACTAATGTGGTATAATATGATTTATTAGCCTAGTGACTTATTAATGTGGTGTAATATGATTTATTAGCCCAGTCTAGTGACTTACTAATGTGGTATAATATGATTTATTAGTCTAGTGACTTACTAATGTGGTGTAATATGATTTATTAGTCTAGTGACTTACTAATGTGGTGTAATATGATTTATTAGTCTAGTGTCTTATTAATGTGGTATAATATGATTTATTAGCCCAGTCTAGTGACTTACTAATGTGGCATAATATGATTTATTAGTCTAGTGACTTACTAATGTGGTATAATATGATTTATTAGTCTATTGACTTACTAATGTGGTGTAATATGATTTAATAGTCTAGTGACTTACTAATGTGGTATAATATGATTTATGAGCCCAGTCTAGTGACTTACTAATGTGGTGTAATATGATTTATTAGTCTAGTGACTTACTAATGTGGTATAATATGATTTATTAGCCCAGTCTAGTGACTTACTAATGTGGTGTAATATGATTTATTAGTCTAGTGACTTACTAATGTGGTATAATATGATTTATTAGTCTAGTGACTTACTAATGTGGTATAATATGATTTATTAGTCTAGTGACTTACTAATGTGGTATAATATGATTTATTAGTCTAGTGACTTACTAATGTGGTGTAATATGATTTATTAGTCTAGTGACTTACTAATGTGCTATAATATGATTTATTAGTCCAGTGACTTACTAATGTGGTATAATATGATTTATTAGTCTAGTGACTTACTAATGTGCTATAATATGATTTATTAGTCCAGTGACTTACTAATGTGGTATA
Organism: Salvelinus fontinalis; assembly: GCF_029448725.1. NCBI lineage: Eukaryota > Metazoa > Chordata > Actinopteri > Salmoniformes > Salmonidae > Salvelinus > Salvelinus fontinalis. Next base: position 978,878 of record NC_074693.1, read on the forward strand.
ATATGATTTATTATCCTAGTGACTTATTAATGTGGTATAATATGATTTATTAGTCTTGTGACTTACTAATGTGGTATAATATGATTTATTATCCTAGTGACTTATTAATGTGGTATAATATGATTTATTAGTCTAGTGACTTATTAATGTGGTATAATATGATTTATTAGCACAGTGACTTACTAATGTGGTATAATATGATTTATTAGTCTAGTGACTTACTAATGTGGTATAATATGATTTATTAGCCCAGTGACTTACTAATGTGGTATAATATGATTTATTAGTCTAGTGACTTACTAATGTGGTATAATATGATTTATTAGCCTAGTGACTTACTAATGTGGTGTAATATGATTTATTAGCCCAGTGACTTACTAATGTGGTATAATATGATTTATTAGTCTAGTGACTTACTAATGTGGTATAATATGATTTATTAGTCTAGTGACTTACTAATGTGGTATAATATGATTTATTAGCCTAGTGACTTACTAATGTATAAAAATATATGCTAATTTACAGGGCCAAATGTAGTCTTTTTTTCTTGTTATGAAGGCGTATGAAATTGCCATGGTCCACATTTTGTATTTTGGGAATATTGCTATATTGTCATTTTGACCTTTCAGGTTGAACACAATGCAGGTGGAAGATGCTGTATATGTTGACTGGGAAGAAATTGCTGACACAATTGGGTAAGAGGTTGTTAATAGACACAGATTCTACTTTGTTTTGGACAATGTTGCATTTGTATTATTCCTGACAGTTCCACTGACAGAGGTTTGTATTACGTTTAGTATTACGTTTATTTTCTCAAATCTCTTGACACAACACAGATGTTTTGTCTACTAACTCGGTCGATAAACGTCAAAGAAAGGGGGATCTGTACAGTACAGCCTTTGTTTCCTATCTTCTAGAAGTGAGGAGTACAACCGCACAAGGCAGGGTCATTGTGGTTTATGTGTGTGGGAATGCAGTGTTATGTGCTAACATTTCTTTCATGTCCAAAGGGGTGTTACACCTTGCTATGTACAGATGCACTACCACAGGCTAAAAGTATCCAAAGTTCCTTTGTGGCAGAGCATGTCTTTCTGTGGTAGGTATAAGCTTCTGTCAAATACACATTTTATTTATTTTTTCATACACAGCACTAGGTTTTTAGTATACGGTTGAGGTATGCAATAGAATAGTTGAATGCGAGTCACTATGATCAGTGACATCACTTCCAAAGGACAGAAAGTGTAGCTAGCTCCCCCTTGACTGCATGTTTTAACCTCCTATTCATCTCCATCACCTAAGGAAAGTATTCAGACCCCTGGAATTTTTCCACATTTTGTTACGTTCCAGCCTTATTCTAAAATGGATTAAGTCATTTTTTAAATCTACACACAATAGCCCATAATGACAAAGCAAAAACAGGTTTCTCAACATGTTTGTTAAAAATAAAAAGTATTCAGACCCTTTACTCTGTCCTTTGTTGGAGCACCTTTGGCAGCGATTACAGCCTTGAGTCTTCTTGGGTATGACGCTACAAGCTTGGCACACCTGTATTTGGGGAGTTTCTCCCATTTCTTCTCTGCAGATCCTCTCAAGCTCTGTCACGTTGGATGGGGAGAGTTGCTGCACTGCTTTTTTCAGGTCTCTCCTGAGATGTTAGATCGGGTTCAAGTCCAGGCTCTGGCTGGGCCACTCAGGGACATTCAGAATTTTGTCCCAAAGCTACTCCTGCGTTGTCTTGGCTGTGTGCTCAGGGTCATTGTCCTGTTGGAAGGTGAACCTTTGCCCCCAGACTTGAGGTCCTGAGTGCTCTGGAGCAGGTTTTCATCAAGGATCTCTGTACTTTGCTCCGTTCATCTTTCCCTCAATCCTGACTAGTCTCCCAGTCCCTGCCGCTGAAAAACACCCCCACAGCATGACGCTGCCACCACCATGCTTCACCGTAGGGATAGTGCCAGGTTTCCTCTAGATGCTTGAAAAGAGTTCAATCTTGGTTTCATCAGAATAGAGAGTCTTGTTTCTCATTGTGTGAGAGTCCTTTAGGTGCCTTTTGGCAGACTCCAAGCGGGCTGTCGTGTGCCTTTTACTGAGGAGTGGCTTCCGTCTGGCCACTCTACCATAAAGGCCTGATTGGGGGAGTGCTGCAGAGATGGTTGTCCTTCTGGAAGGTTCTCTCAACTCTACAGAGGAACTCTAGAACTCTGTCAGTGACCATCGGGTTCTTGGTCACCTCCCTGACCAAGGCCCTTCTCCCCCGATTGCTCAGTTTGGCCGGGCGGCCAGCTCTAGGAAGAGTCTTGGTGTTTCCACATTTCTTCCATTTAAGAATGATGAAGACCACTGTGTTCTTGGGGACCTTCAATGCTGCAGAAATGTTTTGGTACCCTTCCCCAGATCTGTGTCTTGGAGCTCTACGGACAATTCCTTCAACTTCATGGCCTGGTTTCTGCTCTGACATGCACTGTCAACTCTGGGACTTTATATAGACAGGTGTGTGCCTTTCCAAATCATGTCCAATCAAGTGAATTTACCACAGGTGGACTCCAATCAAGTTATAGAAACATCTCACGGATGATCAATGGAAACATGATGCACCTGAGCTCAATTTCGAGTCTCATAAGAAAGGGTCTGAATACTTATGTAAATAAGATATTTGTTTTAATTTTAACAAAAGTTCTCAATTTGTATTCGCTTTGTCATTATGGGGTATTGTGTTTAGATTGCTGAGGATGTTTATTTTATCCATTTCAGAATAAGGCTGTAACGTAACAATGTGGAAACAGTCAAGGGGTCTGAATACTTTAAAGGCTCTGTATGTGAAAATTGCTTTTTTCTATGTTCTGAAAGATAAGGAAAGTGCCACGTCTTCACATGTAAAAACAGTGATTCCCCCCCCCCCCCCCCCCCCCCAAAATGTAATCCCTTTTTAAATATAATGATAATTTGAGGAAGAGTCATGTTTGCTGGACACATTTACTGATTTAATGTATGTGTTTTACTTTCAGAGATCATTGATTTCCTGTACAATAGTGTTCTGCCCCAGTTTGAAGAGCTCCTCCGACACAGTCAGATTGAGTCAGGGGAGACTGAGTCCAGAGACGATCGACGAGAGCACTTCTTGCTTTCAGAGATCTTTGAAAATGAGGACGACTGAGATTATTACAGCGAGGTTCAGAACAGTTGATAACCAATACACAGTTCTCAGAGGCTCAATGACCCAGGGTTTTTTTCTGGGTCAAAAAGGGGCTTATGTTGGGGGTAGCAGTCGACATGGGTGAGTTATAGAGGCCTCCATCTTGGCAGTGTAGAGATTCTATTTTTTTTATGCCAATTTCAGTTGCAACACTAACGAGTTCCAAACTGTCTCTGGAAGCAACGTCAGCACAAGAACTGTTCGTCGGGAGCTTCATGAAATGGGTTTCCATGGCCGAGCAGCCGCACACAAGCCTCAGATCACCATGCGCAATGCCAAGTGTCAGCTGGAGTGGTAAAGCTCACCGCCATTGGACGCTGGAGCTGTGGCAACGCCTTCTCTGGAGTGATGAATCACGCTTCACCATCTGGCAAAATGATCGGATCATTTGTACATTAGTGCGGCTTATGTTTTAGCCTTATTTTTGTTCTTGTGTTTTTTATGGCAGCCCTTGGGCTTCCAACCAGCACACAGTTTAATTTTATTTTTTAATCTTTTTTTGCTGTTTATCACTTGTTTTCTTTGGTCTAAATAAATTAAACTAAACAGCACCCCTGTTTAATGTGTTCATGTCATATTAAAATGTAATACATTTTTACAGTTACATTAAGTCTTTACTATAAAACCATTCATATTGTGCAAGTGCACACATTGGAGGTACTGTGGAAAAATACCCCCCCCCCCTGGAAATCAAATGCCCGTCATGTCAGAAACCCGGGACCTCCCAAGTTAAAATAAACAGGTTGTTTCCCCAGAGCTTCCTATTGGTTGATTCTGATACCTCCCAAGTGGAGTAACTCAGGATCCAACTCTTCCGGTTAGATTAGCAAGTCAGACGTTTTCCTAGTTCCGACTAGCACATGAACCTTAATGCAGAGGACACCATGTTAATGTGTGACCTTAGAACGGTCAAGGACGTTAAATTGAACCATTCAGGCTATGAGGGTACTATAGAGTAGAATGGGGTCAGACACTGCTGTTGGCACAAGGCATACAAACTTGTCTGCAAGAAATAATCACTGCCTATTTGTTTACGCAGGGCGCCGACAGTTGGTCAGCTCGCTTTGACTTCTTAGGAAACTATGCAGTATTTTTGTTTTTTTAATGTATTATTTCTTATTGTTATCATTATCATTGTTACGCCAGGAAACCTCAAGTGTTATTACATACAGCCGGGATGAACTATTGGATATAAGACGTCAACTTACCATCATTACGACCAGAAATACGTCTTTGCCGAATCGGATCCTTTGTTTGGACTTCCACCCTGGACATGGGATCTCATCCCAGAGGGCAACCCAGAACAACGCGGTCGCCGCAGGAGAGGCAGACGGAGCGGCCTACTGGTCAGACTCAGAATTAGAGCACACCATCACCGCTTCCAAGCATATTACTCACCAATGTCCAATCTCTAGACAACAAGGTGGATGAGAGACATCAGAGGTTGTAACATTCTCTGTTTCATGGAAACATGGCTCTCTCGGGATATGTTGTCACAATCGGTTCAGCCACAAGGCTTCTCCCTGCATCGTGCCAACAAAGATAAACAACTCTCTGGGAAGAGGAAGGGGGGGGGTGTATGCGTTATGATTAACACCTCATGGTGTGATCATAACAACATGCAGGAACTCAAGTCATACTGCTCACCTGATCTAGAATTCCTTACATTCGAGTGCCAGACATTTTACCTAGCAAGAGAATTCTCGTCAGTTATAGTCTCAGCTGTGTACATTCCCCCTCAAGCAGACACCCATCAAGGAACTTCACTGGACTATATGCAAACTGGAAACCTTCACTGGACTATATGCAAACTGGAAACCTTCACTGGACTATATGCAAACTGGAAACCTTCACTGGACTATATGCAAACTGGAAACCATACAGTCGTGGCCAAAAGTTTTGAGAATGACACAAATATTAATTTTCACAAAGTTTGCTGCTTCAGAGTCTTTAGATATTTTTGTCAGATGTTACTGTGGAATACTGAAGTATAATTACAAGCATTTCATAAGTGTCAACGGCTGTTATTGACAATTACATGAAGTTGATGCAAAGAGACAATATTTGCAGTGTTGGCCCTTCTTTTTCTAGACCTCTGCAATCCGCCCTGGCATGCTGTCAATTAACCTCTGGTCCACATCCTGACTGATGGCAGCCCATTCTTGCATAATCAATGCTTGGAGTTTGTCAGAATTTGTGGGTTTTTGTTTGTCCAGCTGCCTCTTGAGGATTGACCACAAGTTCTCAATGGGATTAAGGTCTGGGGAGTTTCCTGGCCATGGACCCAAAATATTTATGTTTTGTTCCCCGAGCACCTTGGAAAAAGTGATAATTATCATGCTGGAAAAGGCATTGTTCATCACCAAACTGTTCCTGGATGGTAGGGAGAAGTTGCTCTCGGAGGATGTGTTGGTACCATTCTTTATTCATGGCTGTGTTCTTAGGCAAAATTGTGAGTGAGCCCACTCCCTTGGCTGAGAGGCAACCCCACACATGAATGGTCTCAGGATGCTTTACTGTTGGCATGATACAGGACTGATGGTAGTGCTCACATTGTTTTTTCCAGATGCCCCTAACAATCGGAAAGGGGATTCATCAGAGAAAATTACTTTACCCCAGTCTTTACCCCAGTCCTCAGCATTCCAATCCCTGTACCTTTTGCAGAATATCAGTCTGTCCTGATGTTTCTCCTGGAGAGAAGTGGCTTCTTTGCTGCCCTTCTTGACACCAGGCCATCCTCCAAAAGTCTTCGCCTCACTGTGCGTGCAGATGCACTCACACCTGCCTGCTGCCATTCCTGAGCAAGCTCTACTGGTGGTACCCCGATCCCGCAGCTGAATAAAGTTTAGGAGACGGTCCTGGCGCTTGCTGGACTTTCTTGGGCACCCTGAAACCTTCTTCACAACATTTGAACAGCTCTCTTTGAAGTTCTTGATGATCCGATAAATGGTTGATTTAGGCAGCAATATCCTTGCCTGTGAAGCCCTTCCTGTGCAAAGCAATGATGACGGCACGTGTTTCCTTGCAGGTAACCATGGTTGACACAGGAAGAACAGTGATTCCAAGCACCACCCTTATTTTGAAGCTTCTTGTCCTCATCAACACTCACACCTGTGTTAACGAGAGAATCACTGATGTGATTTAAGCTGGTCCTTTTGTGGCAGGGCTGAAATGCAGTGGAAATGTTTTTTGGGATTCAGTTCATTTGCATGGCAAAGAGGGACTTTGGAATTGCAATTAATTCATCTGATTACTCTTCATAACATTCTGGAGTATATGCAAATTGCCATCATACAAACTGAAGCAGCAGACTTTGAAAATGTATATTTGTGTCATTCTCAAAACTTTTGGCCACGACTGTACAGGCTGCATTTATTGCAGCTGGGGATTTTAACAAAGCAAATTTGAGAACAAGGCTACCTAAATTCTATCAGCATATTGATTGCACTACGCGCATGCGCAATACTCTCGACCACTGCTACTCTAACTTCCACGATGCTTAAAAAGCCCTCCCCCAACCTCCCTTCGACGACCACGACGCCATCTTGCTCCACCTTTCTTTTATAGGCAGAAACTCAAACAGGATACACCAGTGACGACAATCATTCAACGCTGGTCCGACCAATCGGAAGCCACACATTAAGATTGTTTTGATCAAGCGGACTGGAATATGTTCCGGTCAGCCTCAGCGAACAACATCGATCTATACGCTGACTCAGAGAACAACATCGATCTATACGCTGACTCAGAGAACAACATCGATCTATACGCTGACTCAGAGAACAACATCGATCTATACGCTGACTCAGAGAACAACATCGATCTATACGCTGACTCAGAGAACAACATCGATCTATACGCTGACTCAGAGAACAACATCGATCTATACGCTGACTCGGTGAACAACATCGATCTATACGCTGACTCAGAGAACAACATCGATCTATACGCTGACTCGGTGAGTGCGTTTATAAAGAGGTGCATTGGAGATGTTGTGACCAGTAAAACCGACACTAACAAGAAACCGTGGATAGATGGCGGCATTCGTACAAAACTGAAAGCGCGATCCACCGCATTTAACCATGAAATGAGGTCTGGGAATATGGCCGACTATAAACAGTGTAGTTATTCCCTCCGCAAGGCAATCAAACAAACGACATGCCGGTACAGGGACAAAGTGGAGTCGCAATTCAATGGCTCAGACACGAGACGTATGTCGCAAGGTCTACAGGAAATCACAGACTACAAAAATAAATCCAGCCACGTCATGGACACCGACGTCACGCTTCCAGACAAACTAAACACCTTCTTTGCTGCTTTGAGGATAATACAGTGCCACCGTCGCGGCCCGCTAACAAGGACTCCGCCCCCTCTCCTTCACCGTGGCTGACGTGAGTAAAACATTTAAACGTGTTAACCCTCACAGGGCTGCCGGCCCAGACAGCATCACTAGCCACGTCCTCAAAGCATGCGCAGACCAGCTGGCTGGTGTGTTTACAGACATATTCAATCTCTCCTTATCCTAGTCTGCTGTCCCCACATGCTTCAAGATGTCCACCATTGTTCCTGTTCCCAAGAAGGCAAAGATAACTGAACTAAATGACTATTGCCCCGTAGCACTCACTTCTGTCATCATGAAGTGCTTTGAGAGACTAGTCAAGGATCATATCACCTCCACCCTACCTGTCACTCTAGGCCCACTGCAATTTGCATACCGCCCCAACAGGTCCACAGACGATGCAATCGCCTTCACACTGCCCACTGCCCTAACCCATCTGGATAAGAGGAATACCTGGTGTTGTGGTTATATTTTACATTCATGTGAATATGTATACATCCAAAATGGCACCCTATGGGTCCTAGTCCAAGGTAGTGGGTCCTAGTCCAAGGTAGTGGGCCCTAGTCCAAGGTAGTGGGACCTAGTCCAAGGTAGTGGGCCCTAGTCCAAGGTAGTGGGCCCTAGTCCAAGGTAGTGGGCCCTAGTCCAAGGTAGTGGGCCCAGTACTACAACACCCCAGTATGGGCCCGGTACTACAACACCCCAGTATGGGCCCGGTACTACAACACCCCAGTATGGGCCCGGTACTACAACACCCCAGTTTGGGCCCGGTACTACAACACCCCAGTATGGGCCCGGTACTACAACACCCCAGTATGGGCCCGGTACTACAACACCCCAGTATGGGCCCGGTACTACAACACCCCAGTATGGGCCCGGTACTACAACACCCCAGTATGGGCCCGGTACTACAACACCCCAGTATGGGCCCGGTACTACAACACCCCAGTATGGGCCCGGTACTACAACACCCCAGTATGGGCCCGGTACTACAACACCAGGCCCAGTACTACAACACCCCAGTATGGGCCCGGTACTACAACACCCCAGTATAGGCCCGGTACTACAACACCCCAGTATGGGCCCGGTACTACAACACCCCAGTTTGGGCCCGGTACTACAACACCCCAGTATGGGCCCGGTACTACAACACCAGGCCCAGTACTACAACACCCCAGTATGGGCCCGGTACTACAACACCCTAGTATGGGCCCGGTGCTACAACACCAGGCCCGGTACTACAACACCAGACCCGGTACTACAACACCCCAGTATGGGCCCGGTACTACAACACCCCAGTATGGGCCCGGTACTACAACACCCCAGTATAGGCCCGGTACTACAACACCCCAGTATGGGCCCGGTACTACAACACCCCAGTATGGGCCCGGTACTACAACACCCCAGTATGGGCCCGGTACTACAACACCCCAGTATGGGCCCGGTACTACAACACCAGGCCCGGTACTACAACACCAGGCCCGGTACTACAACACCAGGCCCGGTACTACAACACCAGGCCCGGTACTACAACACCCCAGTATGGGCCCGGTACTACAACACCCCAGTATGGGCCCGGTACTACAACACCCCAGTATGGGCCCGGTACTACAACACCCCAGTATGGGCCCGGTACTACAACACCCCAGTATGGGCCCGGTACTACAACACCCCAGTATGGGCCCGGTACTACAACACCCCAGTATGGGCCCGGTACTACAACACCCCAGTATGGGCCCGGTACTACAACACCCCAGTATGGGCCCGGTACTACAACACCCCAGTATGGGCCCGGTACTGCAACACCCCAGTATGGGCCCGGTACTGCAACACCCCAGTTTGGGCCCGGTACTACAACACCCCAGTATGGGCCCGGTACTTCAACACCCCAGTTTGGGCCCGGTACTACAACACCCCAGTATGGGCCCGGTACTACAACACCCCAGTATGGGCCCGGTACTACAACACCCCAGTATGGGCCCGGTACTACAACACCCCAGTATGGGCCCGGTACTATAACACCCCAGTATGGGCCCGGTACTACAACACCCCAGTATGGGCCCGGTACTACAACACCAGGCCCGGTACTACAACACCCCAGTATGGGCCCAGTACTACAACACCCCAGTATGGGCCCGGTACTACAACACCAGGCCCGGTACTACAACACCCCAGTATGGGCCCGGTACTACAACACCCCAGTTTGGGCCCGGTACTACAACACCCAAGTATGGGCCCGGTACTACAACACCCCAGTTTGGGCCCGGTACTACAACACCCCAGTATGGGCCCGGTACTACAACACCCCAGTATGGGCCCGGTACTACAACACCCCAGTATGGGCCCGGTACTACAACACCCCAGTATGGGCCCGGTACTACAACACCAGGCCCAGTACTACAACACCCCAGTATGGGCCCGGTACTACAACACCCCAGTATGGGCCCGGTACTACAACACCAGGCCCAGTACTACAACACCCCAGTATGGGCCCAGTACTACAACACCAGGCCCGGTACTACAACACCCCAGTATGGGCCCGGTACTACAACACCCCAGTATGGGCCCGGTACTACAACACCCCAGTATTGGCCCGGTACTACAACACCAGGCCCGGTACTACAACACCCCAGTATGGGCCCAGTACTACAACACCCCAGTATGGGCCCGGTACTACAACACCCCAGTATGGGCCCGGTACTACAACACCCCAGTATGGGCCCGGTACTACAACACCCCAGTTTGGGCCCGGTACTACAACACCCAAGTATGGGCCCGGTACTACAACACCCCAGTATGGGCCCGGTACTACAACACCCCAGTATGGGCCCAGTACTACAACACCAGGCCCAGTACTACAACACCAGTTCCGGTACTACAACACCCCAGTATGGGCCCAGTACTACAACACCCCAGTATGGGCCCAGTACTACAACACCCCAGTATGGGCCCGGTACTACAACACCCCAGTATGGGCCCGGTACTACAACACCCCAGTATGGGCCCGGTACTACAACACCCCAGTATGGGCCCGGTACTACAACACCCCAGTATGGGCCCGGTGCTACAACACCAGGCCCGGTACTACAACACCAGGCCCGGTACTACAACACCAGGCCCGGTACTACAACACCCCAGTATGGGCCCGGTACTACAACACCCCAGTATGGGCCCGGTACTACAACACCCCAGTATGGGCCCGGTACTACAACACCCCAGTATGGGCCCGGTACTACAACACCCCAGTATGAGCCCGGTACTACAACACCCCAGTATGGGACCGGTACTACAACACCAGGCCCGGTACTACAACACCAGGCCCGGTACTACAACACCAGGCCCGGTACTACAACACCAGGCCCGGTACTACAACACCCCAGTATGGGCCCGGTACTACAACACCCCAGTATGGGCCCGGTACTACAACACCCCAGTATGGGCCCGGTACTACAACACCCCAGTATGGGCCCGGTGCTACAACACCCCAGTATGGGCCCGGTACTACAGCACCCCAGTATGGGCCCGGTACTACAACACCCCAGTATGGGCCCGGTACTACAACACCCCAGTATGGGCCCGGTACTACAACACCCTAGTATGGGCCCGGTACTACAACACCAGGCCCAGTACTACAACACCCCAGTATGGGCCCGGTACTACAACACCCCAGTATGGGCCCGGTACTACAACACCCCAATATGGGCCCGGTACTACAACACCCCAGTATGGGCCCGGTACTACAACACCAGGCCCGGTACTACACCACCCCAGTATGGGCCCGGTACTACAACACCCCAGTATGGGCCCGGTACTACAACACCCCAGTATGGGCCCGGTACCACAACACCCCAGTATGGGCCCGGTACTACAACACCCCAGTTTGGGCCCGGTACTTCAACACCCCAGTATGGGCCCGGTACTTCAACACCCCAGTATGGGCCCGGTGCTACAACACCCCAGTATGGGCCCAGTACTACAACACCAGGCCCAGTACTACAACACCCCAGTATGGGCCCGGTACTACAACACCCCAGTATGGGCCCGGTACTACAACACCCCAGTATGGGCCCGGTACTACAACACCCCAGTATGGGCCCGGTACTACAACACCCCAGTATGGGCCCGGTACTACAACACCCCAGTATGGGCCCGGTACTACAACACCCCAGTATGGGCCCGGTACTACAACACCCCAGTATGGGCCCGGTACTACAGCACCCCAGTATGGGCCCGGTACTACAACACCCCAGTATGGGCCCGGTGCTACAACACCCCAGTATGGGCCCGGTACTACAACACCCCAGTATGGGCCCGGTACTACAACACCAGGCCCGGTACTACAACACCCCAGTATGGGCCCGGTGCTACAACACCCCAGTATGGGCCCGGTACTACAACACCCCAGTATGGGCCCGGTACTACAACACCCCAGTATGGGCCCAGTACTACAACACCCTAGTATGGGCCCAGTACTACAACACCCCAGTATGGGCCCGGTACTACAACACCCAGTATGGGCCCGGTACTACAACACCCCAGTATGGGCCCGGTAATACAACACCCCAGTATGGGCCCAGTACTACAACACCAGGCCCGGTACTACACCACCCCAGTATGGGCCCGGTACTACAACACCCCAGTATGGGCCCGGTACTACAACACCCCAGTATGGGCCCGGTACTACAACACCCCAGTATGGGCCCGGTACTACAACACCCCAGTATAGGCCCGGTACTACAACACCCCATTATGGGCCCAGTACTACAACACCCCAATATGGGCCCGGTGCTTCAACACCCCAGTATGGGCCCGGTGCTTCAACACCCCAATATGGGCCCGGTGCTTCAACACCCCAATATGGGCCCGGTACTACAACACCCCAGTATGGGCCCGGTACTACAACACCCCAGTATGGGCCCGGTACTACAACACCCCAGTATGGGCCCGGTACTACAACACCCCAGTATGGGCCCGGTACTTCAACACCCCAATATGGGCCCAGTACTTCAACACCCCAATATGGGCCCGGTACTACAACACCCCAATATGGGCCCGGTGCTTCAACACCCCAGTATGGGCCCGGTGCTTCAACACCCCAATATGGGCCCGGTGCTTCAACACCCCAATATGGGCCCGGTGCTTCAACACCCCAATATGGGCCCAGTACTTCAACACCCCAATATGGGCCCGGTGCTTCAACACCCCAATATGGGCCCGGTGCTTCAACACCCCAATATGGGCCCAGTACTTCAACACCCCAATATGGGCCCGGTGCTACAACACCCCAATATGGGCCCGGTACTACAACACCCCATTATGGGCCCAGTACTTCAACACCCCAATATGGGCCCAGTACTTCAACACCCCAATATGGGCCCGGTGCTTCAACACCCCAATATGGGCCCAGTACTTCAACACCCCAATATGGGCCCAGTACTTCAACACCCCATTATGGGCCCAGTACTTCAACACCCCAATATGGGCCCGGTGCTTCAACACCCCAATATGGGCCCGGTGCTTCAACACACATGTTAAATAACAACATAACAACAATATATATCCACTTAATTTTCAGTCTGAAATTCACTAATAAATAGTAGTATTGAATGGACATAATCCGTATATCCTAGTACCACATAGACCAGGAGGGTTTTCTAAAACGTTGCTGTTTGTCATCTCATATGAAACCCAATGGTCCTTCAGATCGTGCTTTACCACCGTAACAGTTAAGTTTGTGTGTCCTACAAATGTCAATCCCCCAGTGTGTCAAAGCACTGCTGTCCACCGGGCCGCTGGGGGCAGGAGGGCCTGCGGTCTGTTGGACACATCCTTTTCTTTCTAATGCCACCCTATTCCCTATATAGTCCACTACTTTGGACCAGAGCCCTGGACTGTCTTAGGTTGTCTTAGGCCCTGGTCAAAAGCACTATATAGGGCCATAGGGTGGCATTAGGGTCCCAACCCTAAGAATGTCTTTCAAGCAACCTAAGACCCTCGTCGCAGCGGCAGCAACCTATAAGCCCCTTGTCGCTTCGGCAGCAACCTAAAACCCTCGTCGCAGCAGCAGCAACCTATAAGACCCTCGTCGCAGCAACCTATAAGACCCTCGTCGCAGCAGCAGCAACCTATAAGACCCTCGTCGCAGCAACCTAAGACCATCGTCGCAGCAACCTATAAGACCCTCTTCGCAGCAACCTATAAGACCCTCGTCGCAGCAACCTATAAGACCATCGTCGCAGCAACCTATAAGACCATCGTCGCAGCAACCTATAAGACCCTCGTCGCAGCGGCAGCAACCTATAAGCCCCTTGTCGCTTCGGCAGCAACCTAAAACCCTCGTCGCAGCAGCAGCAACCTATAAGACCCTCGTCGCAGCAACCTATAAGACCCTCGTCTCAGCAACCTATAAGACCCTCGTCGCAGTAACCTAAGACCCTCGTCGCAGTAACCTAAGACCCTCGTCGCAGCAACCTAAGACCCTCGTCGCAGCAACCTATAAGACCCTCGTCGCAGCAACCTATAAGACCCTCGTCGCAGCAACCTAAGACCATCGTCGCAGCAACCTATAAGACCCTCGTCGCAGTAACCTATAAGACCCTCGTCGCAGCAACCTATAAGACCCTCGTCGCAGCGGCAGCAACCTAAGACCCTCGTCGCAGTAACCTATAAGACCCTCGTCGCAGCAACCTATAAGACCCTCGTCGCAGCAACCTATAAGACCCTCGTCGCAGTAACCTATAAGACCCTCGTCGCAGCGGCAGCAACCTAAGACCCTCGTCGCAGTAACCTATAAGACCCTCGTCGCAGCAACCTATAAGACCCTCGTCGCAGTAACCTATAAGACCCTCGTCGCAGCAACCTATAAGACCCTCGTCGCAGCAACCTATAAGACCCTCGTCGCAGCAACCTATAAGACCCTCGTCACAGCAACCTATAAGACCATCGTCGCAGCAACCTATAAGACCCTCGTCGCAGCAACCTAAGACCCTCGTCGCAGTAACCTATAAGACCCTCGTCGCAGCAACCTATAAGACCCTCGTCGCAGCAACCTATAAGACCCTCTTCGCAGCAACCTATAAGACCCTCTTCGCAGCAACCTATAAGACCCTCGTCGCAGCAACCTATAAGACCCTCGTCGCAGTAACCTATAAGACCCTCGTCGCAGCAACCTATAAGACCCTCGTCGCAGCAACCTATAAGACCCTCGTCGCAGCAACCTATAAGACCATCGTCGCAGCAACCTATAAGACCCTCTTCGCAGCAACCTATAAGACCATCGTCGCAGCAACCTATAAGACCATCGTCGCAGCAACCTAAGACCATCGTCGCAGCAACCTAAGACCATCGTCGCAGCAACCTAAGACCATCGTCGCAGCAACCTAAGACCCTCGTCGCAGCAACCTATAAGACCCTCGTCGCAGCGGCAGCAACCTAAGACCCTCGTCGCAGTAACCTATAAGACCCTCGTCGCAGCAACCTATAAGACCCTCGTCGCAGCAACCTAAGACCCTCGTCGCAGCAACCTATAAGACCCTCGTCGCAGCAACCTAAGACCCTCGTCGCAGCAACCTATAAGACCCTCGTCGCAGCAACCTATAAGACCCTCGTCGCAGCAACCTATAAGACCCTCGTCGCAGCAACCTATAAGACCCTCGTCGCAGCAACCTAAGACCATCGTCGCAGCAGCCTAAGACCCTCGTCGCAGCAACCTATAAGACCCTCGTCGCGGCAACCTAAGACCCTCGTCGCAGCAACCTACAAGACCCTCGTCGCAGCAACCTAAGACCCTCGTCGCAGGAACCTAAGACCCTCGTCGCAGCAACCTAAGACCATCGTCGCAGCAACCTATAAGACCCTCGTCGCAGCAACCTATAAGACCCTCGTCGCAGCAACCTATAAGACCCTCGTCGCAGCAACCTATAAGACCCTCGTCGCAGCAACCTATAAGACCCTCGTCGCAGCAACCTATAAGACCATCGTCGCAGCAGCCTATAAGACCCTCGTCGCAGCAACCTATAAGACCCTCGTCGCAGCAACCTATAAGACCCTCGTCGCAGCAACCTATAAGACCCTCGTCGCAGCAACCTATAAGACCATCGTCGCAGCAGCCTAAGACCATCGTCGCAGCAACCTATAAGACCCTCGTCGCAGCAACCTATAAGACCATCGTCGCAGCAACCTATAAGACCCTCGTCGCAGCAACCTAAGACCCTCTCAGATCTTCAGATTGTCTATTCTGGTCTTGTTGTTGCCGTGTTTAGCAGAGTGGCGTCCGGCCCGGGGTAGAGATGGGGAACCTGGCCCCGATTTCCACCCCACGTTTCTCCTTCTCCCCTTTCAGGTCCCCCTCCTCGTCAGTCTGCCTGCTGCCGCTCCTCTCTGTCGCCAGGTTCTCCTTGTTCTGCTTGAAGGCTGCCTTGTTGTGGTTGGGCTGGTAGGTGTACAGCAGTCCCTGTACTGCCTCACCCTAATAATTTGGTCCCTTTCCCCCTCATAACTTAGCCTACAGTTCTGACTTGGTGGTGCAGGTAGCCTATAGCCAGTTTTAGATAAATGTAATCATCGAATATTGTAAGAGCTTTCATTGTCTGCTTTTAAAAATATATACAGTATATATATTTTTTTATTATTTATTGAATATTCTAAAAATACAATATACTTGCAGCTAGCATCACTCTGGCTGGTAGCTAGCTAGAATCACTCTGGCTGGTAGCTAGCTAGCATCACTCTGGCTGGTAGCTAGCTAGCATCATTCTGGCTGGTAGCTAGCTAGCATCATTCTGGCTGGTAGCTAGCTAGCATCACTCTGGCTGGTAGCTAGCTAGCATCACTCTGGCTGGTAGCGAGCTAGCATCACTCTGGCTGGTAGCGAGCTAGCATCACTCTGGCTGGTAGCTAGCTAGCATCACTCTGGCTGGTAGCTAGCTAGCATCACTCTGGCTGGTAGCTAGCTAGCATCACTCTGGCTGGTAGCTAGCTAGCATCACTCTGGCTGGTAGCTAGCTAGCATCACTCTGGCTGGTAGCTAGCTCCATCGAATGAACTCACGCTAATCCCGAAGGTGAAAATGACAGTAGTAGTATGGAACAATCCTCTTCCTGAACCAGCACGTCCTCTTTCTCCACTGATACTACTCGTTATCGTTCTCTCTCCTCCTTTTGCAACACCCTTGCCTGTGCACTCCCTCACACCACCTCCCTCCAGGACATTTCTAGAGCCGTCAAGTTACCTGACTCATTGTAGTCCTGGAAAGTCCCTGAACAGAACAGCAATAGCCATGTCCCATATCCCATATCCGCCATATCTAGAAAGAGGCCTGAGTTCCCGACTTGGAATTCCGAGTTTTCCTAGTCGGAGCTCGTTTTTTTTCAGTTCCCAGTTGTCTTGAACTCATTGAAGTCTGAGATTTCCCAGTTCCGAGTTTCCAGTTGTTTTTAACGCGGCAGAAATGATGGTTGCCAATGTATTCAACTTTTTCTGGCCGATGGTGTGTTGCGAGGGAATGTTTATCCTTTTAAGCTTGGAAAAGAGACCCTTAAACCCAGACTTGGACCTCACCCCCTCTCCACTGAATAGCAGGCTAGTGATTGCTTTGCAACATATGCAGTTAACCGCTGATTCCTTCCAAACAACTCATTGTTGAATTTACGATGTCCAACTTGTTGTGTAATGTTTATGTCCAATGGCCAATGAGCACCCATACGTTTTATCTATCATTTCTCTTCATGTGACAAGGATTGAAGAGGATTTGCCAGTAGATTGTCTACATGATTCATGATGATGACTGTGATTTGACGTCATTTTATCTGTGGCCAATGACCTTGAGTCTTCTTGGATGGGCACTTCTAATGTAAATCTATGGCAGCACCCAAGGGGCTTGAATTTTCGAGCTCTACCCGTAGATTTTGTGGTGACGTAGTGTCCCCATGAGTGACAGAACACTGAGCCAATCACAACACAACTAGAGAACATTACCAACCCCTACACTCCGTATTATCCTCAGGCAGTCCCAACACCACAGAGAGCACTGAGCTGAAACACCTGCATTTTGGAGCTGCCTTCCTCAAGAAAACAAAGAGACCATGTTTGTTTGCGGCTTTATTCACTGTTTTTTTTACATTGTTTGCAAACTGATGTGTGACACGTATTAATGCCAAAATAACATGCAAAACAGGTAACAACAAACAGAAAGAAAAATATCTCTATTTTTTAATCTGAACATCTCTGTCCCACCTGTTTCATGCTCATTGCACCTCTCTCTCTATCTCTCTCTCTATTTCAATGGGTTTCATTGGAATGGGAAACATATGTTAACATTGCCAAAGCAAGTGAAGTAGATAATAAACAAAAGTGAAATAAACAATAAAAATGACCAGTAAACATTACACTCACAGAAGTTCCAAAATAATGAAGACAATTCAAATGTGATATTATGTATATATACAGTCTCTCTCTCTCTCTCTCTCTCTCTCTCTCTCTCTCACACACACACACACACACACACACACACACACACACACACACACACACACACACACACACACACACACACACACACACACACACAGCCTGGAAACAAGCTTGTTACTATCAGAGTGACATGACTTAGCGTGTGGTTGAAAGACTGACATTCAGGAAGTATGGTGTCTATGGATCAGAATGTATCCCCAGGCTATCAGTGGACACATGTTAGCGTAACATATTTAGTCAACCTCTGAAATGTGGGCATTAGTCTAATGCATTGGTGTTATAACCTGGAGTCAACCTAATAGTCTAATGGTGTTATAACCTGGAGTCAACCTAATAGTCTAATGGTGTTATAACCTGGAGTCAACCTAATAGTCTAATGGTGTTATAACCTGGAGTCAACCTAATAGTCTAATGGTGTTATAACCTGGAGTCAACCTAATAGTCTAATGGTGTTATAACCTGGCGTCAACCTAATAGTCTAATGGTATTATAACCTGGAGTCAACCCAATAGTCTAATGATGTTATAACCTGGAGTCAACCTAATAGTCTAATGGTGTTATAACCTGGAGTCAACCTAATAGTCTAATGGTGTTATAACCTGGAGTCAACCTAATAGTCTAATGGTGTTATAACCTGGAGTCAACCTAATAGTCTAATGGTGTTATAACCTGGCGTCAACCTAATAGTCTAATGGTGTTATAACCTGGAGTCAACCTAATAGTCTAATGGTGTTATAACCTGGAGTCAACCTAATAGTCTAATGGTGTTATAACCTGGAGTCAACCTAATAGTCTAATGGTGTTATAACCTGGACTAAACCTAATAGTCTAATGGTGTTATAACCTGGACTAAACCTAATAGTCTAATGGTGTTATAACCTGGACTAAACCTAATAGTCTAATGGTGTTATAACCTGGAGTCAACCTAATAGTCTAATGGTGTTATAACCTGGAGTCAACCTAATAGTCTAATGGTGTTATAACCTGGAGTCAACCTAATAGTCTAATGGTGTTATAACCTGGAGTCAACCTAATAGTCTAATGGTGTTATAACCTGGAGTCAACCTAATAGTCTAATGGTGTTATAACCTGGAGTCAACCTAATAGTCTAATGGTGTTATAACCTGGAGTCAACCTAATAGTCTAATGGTGTTATAACCTGGAGTCAACCTAATAGTGTAATGGTGTTATAACATGGAGTCAACCTAATAGTCTAATGGTGTTATAACCTGGAGTCAACCTAATAGTCTAATGCATTGATGTTATAACCTGGAGTCAACCTAATAGTCTAATGGTGTTATAACCTGGAGTCAACCTAATAGTCTAATTGTGTTCTAACCTGGAGTCAACCTAATAGTCTAATGGTGTTATAACCTGGAGTCAACCTAATAGTCTAATGGTGTTATATCCTGGAGTCAACCTAATAGTCTAATGGTGTTATAACCTGGAGTCAACCTAATAGTCTAATGGTGTTATAACCTGGAGTCAACCTAATAGTCGAATGCATTGATGTTATAACCTGGAGTCAACCTAATAGTCTAATGGTGTTATAACCTGGAGTCAACCTAATAGTCTAATGGTGTTATAACATGGAGTCAACCTAATAGTCTAATGGTGTTATAACCTGGAGTCAACCTAATAGTCTAATGGTGTTATAACCTGGAGTCAACCTAATAGTCTAATGGTGTTATAACCTGGAGTCAACCTAATAGTCTAATGGTGTTATAACCTGGAGTCAACCTAATAGTCTAATGGTGTTATAACCTGGAGTCAACCTAATAGTCTAATGCATTGATGTTATAACCTGGAGTCAACCTAATAGTCTAATGGTGTTATAACCTGGAGTCAACCTAATAGTCTAATGGTGTTATAACCTGGAGTCAACCTAATAGTCTAATGGTGTTATAACCTGGAGTCAACCTAATAGTCTAATGGTGTTATAACCTGGAGTCAACCTAATAGTCTAATGGTGTTATAACCTGGAGTCAACCTAATAGTCTAATGGTGTTATAACCTGGAGTCAACCTAATAGTCTAATGGTGTTATAACCTGGAGTCAACCTAATAGTCTAATGGTGTTATAACCTGGAGTAAACCTAATAGTCTAGTGGTGTTATAACCTTGAGTCAACCTAATAGTCTAATGGTGTTATAACCTGGAGTCAACCTAATAGTCTAATGGTGTTATAACCTGGAGTCAACCTAATAGTCTAATGGTGTTATAACCTGGAGTCAACCTAATAGTCTAATGGTGTTATAACCTGGAGTCAACCTAATAGTCTAATGCATTGATGTTATAACCTGGAGTCAACCTAATAGTCTAATGGTGTTATAACCTGGAGTCAACCTAATAGTCTAATGGTGTTATAACCTGGAGTCAACCTAATAGTCTAATGGTGTTATAACCTGGAGTCAACCTAATAGTCGAATGGTGTTATAACCTGGAGTCAACCTAATAGTCTAATGGTGTTATAACCTGGAGTCAACCTAATAGTCTAATGGTGTTATAACCTGGAGTCAACCTAATAGTCTAATGGTGTTATAACCTGGAGTCAACCTAATAGTCTAATGGTGTTATAACCTGGAGTAAACCTAATAGTCTAGTGGTGTTATAACCTTGAGTCAACCTAATAGTCTAATGGTGTTATAACATGGAGTCAACCTAATAGTCTAATGGTGTTATAACCTGGAGTCAACCTAATAGTCTAATGGTGTTATAACCTGTAGTCAACCTAATAGTCTAATGGTGTTATAACCTGGACTAAACCTAATAGTCTAATGGTGTTATAACCTGGAGTCAACCTAATAGTCTAATGGTGTTATAACCTGGAGTCAACCTAATAGTCTAATGGTGTTATAACCTGGAGTCAACCTAATAGTCTAATGGTGTTATAACCTGGAGTCAACCTAATAGTCTAGTGGTGTTATAACCTGGAGTCAACCTAATAGTCTAATGGTGTTATAACCTGGAGTCAACCTAATAGTCTAATGGTGTTATAACCTGGAGTCAACCTAATAGTCTAATGGTGTTATAACCTGGAGTCAACCTAATAGTCTAATGCATTGATGTTATAACCTGGAGTCAACCTAATAGTCTAATTGTGTTATAACCTGGAGTCAACCTAATAGTCTAATGGTGTTTTAACCTGGAGTCAACCTAATAGTCTAATGGTGTTATAACCTGGAGTCAACCTAATAGTCTAATGGTGTTATAACATGGAGTCAACCTAATAGTCTAATGGTGTTATAACCTGGAGTCAACCTAATAGTCTAATGGTGTTATAACCTGGAGTCAACCTAATAGTCTAATGGTGTTATAACCTGGAGTCAACCTAATAGTCTAATGGTGTTATAACCTGGAGTCAACCTAATAGTCTAATGGTGTTATAACCTGGAGTCAACCTAATAGTCTAATGGTGTTATAACCTGGAGTAAACCTAATAGTCTAATGGTGTTATAACCTGGAGTCAACCTAATAGTCTAATGCATTGATGTTATAACCTGGAGTCAACCTAATAGTCTAATGCATTGATGTTATAACCTGGAGTCAACCTAATAGTCTAATGCAGTGATGTTATAACCTGGAGTCAACCTAATAGTTTAATGGTGTTATAACCTGGAGTAAACCTAATAGTCTAATGGTGTTATAACCTGGAGTCAACCTAATAGTCTAATGGTGTTATAACCTGGAGTCAACCTAATAGTCTAATGGTGTTATAACCTGGAGTCAACCTAATAGTCTAATGGTGTTATAACCTGGAGTCAACCTAATAGTCTAATGGTGTTATAACCTGGAGTCAACCTAATAGTCTAATGGTGTTATAACCTGGAGTCAACCTAATAGTCTAGTGGTGTTATAACCTGGAGTCAACCTAATAGTCTAATGCATTGATGTTATAACCTGGAGTTAACCTAATAGTCTAATGGTGTTATAACCTGGAGTCAACCTAATAGTCTAATGCATTGATGTTATAACCTGGAGTTAACCTAATAGTCAAATGGTGTTATAACCTGGAGTCAACCTAATAGTCTAGTGGTGTTATAACCTGGAGTCAACCTAATAGTCTAATGGTGTTATAACCTGTAGTCAACCTAATAGTCTAATGGTGTTATAACCTGGAGTCAACCTAATAGTCTAATGGTGTTATAACCTGGAGTCAACCTAATAGTCTAATGGTGTTATAACCTGGAGTCAACCTAATAGTCTAATGGTGTTATAACCTGGAGTCAACCTAATAGTCTAGTGGTGTTATAACCTGGACTAAACCTAATAGTCTAATGGTGTTATAACCTGGAGTCAACCTAATAGTCTAATGGTGTTATAACCTGGAGTCAACCTAATAGTCTAGTGGTGTTATAACCTGGAGTCAACCTAATAGTCTAATGGTGTTATAACCTGGAGTCAACCTAATAGTCTAATGATGTTATAACCTGGAGTTAACCTAATAGTCTAATGGTGTTATAACCTGGAGTCAACCTAATAGTCTAATGGTGTTATAACCTGGAGTCAACCTAATAGTCTAATGGTGTTATAACCTGGAGTCAACCTAATAGTCTAATGGTGTTATAACCTGGAGTCAACCTAATAGTCTAATGGTGTTATAACCTGGAGTCAACCTAATAGTCTAATGGTGTTATAACCTGGAGTCAACCTAATAGTCTAATGGTGTTATAACCTGGAGTCAACCTAATAGTCTAGTGGTGTTATAACCTGGCGTCAACCTAATAGTCTAATGGTATTATAACCTGGAGTCAACCCAATAGTCTAATGATGTTATAACCTGGAGTCAACCTAATAGTCTAATGGTGTTATAACCTGGAGTCAACCTAATAGTCTAATGGTGTTATAACCTGGAGTCAACCTAATAGTCTAATGGTGTTATAACCTGGAGTCAACCTAATAGTCTAATGGTGTTATAACCTGGCGTCAACCTAATAGTCTAATGGTGTTATAACCTGGAGTCAACCTAATAGTCTAATGGTGTTATAACCTGGAGTCAACCTAATAGTCTAATGGTGTTATAACCTGGAGTCAACCTAATAGTCTAATGGTGTTATAACCTGGACTAAACCTAATAGTCTAATGGTGTTATAACCTGGAGTCAACCTAATAGTCTAATGGTGTTATAACCTGGAGTCAACCTAATAGTCTAATGGTGTTATAACCTGGAGTCAACCTAATAGTCTAATGGTGTTATAACCTGGAGTCAACCTAATAGTCTAATGGTGTTATAACCTGGAGTCAACCTAATAGTCTAATGGTGTTATAACCTGGAGTCAACCTAATAGTCTAATGGTGTTATAACATGGAGTCAACCTAATAGTCTAATGGTGTTATAACCTGGAGTCAACCTAATAGTCTAATGCATTGATGTTATAACCTGGAGTCAACCTAATAGTCTAATGGTGTTATAACCTGGAGTCAACCTAATAGTCTAATGGTGTTATAACATGGAGTCAACCTAATAGTCTAATGGTGTTATAACCTGGAGTCAACCTAATAGTCTAATGGTGTTATAACCTGGAGTCAACCTAATAGTCTAATGGTGTTATAACCTGGAGTCAACCTAATAGTCTAATGGTGTTATAACCTGGAGTCAACCTAATAGTCTAATGGTGTTATAACCTGGAGTCAACCTAATAGTCTAATGGTGTTATAACCTGGAGTCAACCTAATAGTCTAATGCATTGATGTTATAACCTGGAGTCAACCTAATAGTCTAATGGTGTTATAACCTGGAGTCAACCTAATAGTCTAATGGTGTTATAACCTGGAGTCAACCTAATAGTCTAATGGTGTTATAACCTGGAGTCAACCTAATAGTCTAATGGTGTTATAACCTGGAGTCAACATAATAGTCTAATGGTGTTATAACCTGGAGTCAACCTAATAGTCTAATGGTGTTATAACCTGGAGTCAACCTAATAGTCTAATGGTGTTATAACCTGGAGTAAACCTAATAGTCTAGTGGTGTTATAACCTTGAGTCAACCTAATAGTCTAATGGTGTTATAACCTGGAGTCAACCTAATAGTCTAATGGTGTTATAACCTGGAGTCAACCTAATAGTCTAATGGTGTTATAACCTGGAGTCAACCTAATAGTCTAATGCATTGATGTTATAACCTGGAGTCAACCTAATAGTCTAATGGTGTTATAACCTGGAGTCAACCTAATAGTCTAATGGTGTTATAACCTGGAGTCAACCTAATAGTCTAATGGTGTTATAACCTGGAGTCAACCTAATAGTCTAATGGTGTTATAACATGGAGTCAACCTAATAGTCTAATGGTGTTATAACCTGGAGTCAACCTAATAGTCTAATGGTGTTATAACCTGGAGTCAACCTAATAGTCTAATGGTGTTATAACCTGGAGTCAACCTAATAGTCTAATGGTGTTATAACCTGGAGTAAACCTAATAGTCTAGTGGTGTTATAACCTTGAGTCAACCTAATAGTCTAATGGTGTTATAACATGGAGTCAACCTAATAGTCTAATGGTGTTATAACCTGGAGTCAACCTAATAGTCTAATGGTGTTATAACCTGGAGTCAACCTAATAGTCTAATGGTGTTATAACCTGGACTAAACCTAATAGTCTAATGGTGTTATAACCTGGAGTCAACCTAATAGTCTAATGGTGTTATAACCTGGAGTCAACCTAATAGTCTAATGGTGTTATAACCTGGAGTCAACCTAATAGTCTAATGGTGTTATAACCTGGAGTCAACCTAATAGTCTAATGCATTGATGTTATAACCTGGAGTCAACCTAATAGTCTAATTGTGTTATAACCTGGAGTCAACCTAATAGTCTAATGGTGTTTTAACCTGGAGTCAACCTAATAGTCTAATGGTGTTATAACCTGGAGTCAACCTAATAGTCTAATGGTGTTATAACATGGAGTCAACCTAATAGTCTAATGGTGTTTTAACCTGGAGTCAACCTAATAGTCTAATGGTGTTATAACCTGGAGTCAACCTAATAGTCTAATGGTGTTATAACCTGGAGTCAACCTAATAGTCTAATGGTGTTATAACCTGGAGTCAACCTAATAGTCTAATGGTGTTATAACCTGGAGTCAACCTAATAGTCTAATGGTGTTATAACCTGGAGTAAACCTAATAGTCTAATGGTGTTATAACCTGGAGTCAACCTAATAGTCTAATGGTGTTCTAACCTGGAGTAAACCTAATAGTCTAATGGTGTTATAACCTGGAGTCAACCTAATAGTCTAATGCATTGATGTTATAACCTGGAGTCAACCTAATAGTCTAATGAATTGATGTTATAACCTGGAGTCAACCTAATAGTCTAATGCAGTGATGTTATAACCTGGAGTCAACCTAATAGTCTAATGCATTGATGTTATAACCTGGAGTCAACCTAATAGTCTAATGCAGTGATGTTCTAACCTGGAGTCAACCTAATAGTTTAATGGTGTTATAACCTGGAGTAAACCTAATAGTCTAATGGTGTTATAACCTGGAGTCAACCTAATAGTCTAATGGTGTTATAACCTGGAGTCAACCTAATAGTCTAATAGTGTTATAACCTGGAGTCAACCTAATAGTCTAATGGTGTTATAACCTGGAGTCAACCTAATAGTCTAATGGTGTTATAACCTGGAGTCAACCTAATAGTCTAATGGTGTTATAACCTGGAGTCAACCTAATAGTCTAGTGGTGTTATAACCTGGAGTCAACCTAATAGTCTAATGCATTGATGTTATAACCTGGAGTTAACCTAATAGTCTAATGGTGTTATAACCTGGAGTCAACCTAATAGTCTAATGCATTGATGTTATAACCTGGAGTTAACCTAATAGTCAAATGGTGTTATAACCTGGAGTCAACCTAATAGTCTAGTGGTGTTATAACCTGGAGTCAACCTAATAGTCTAATGGTGTTATAACCTGTAGTCAACCTAATAGTCTAATGGTGTTATAACCTGGAGTCAACCTAATAGTCTAATGGTGTTATAACCTGGAGTCAACCTAATAGTCTAATGGTGTTATAACCTGGAGTCAACCTAATAGTCTAATGGTGTTATAACCTGGAGTCAAGCTAATAGTCTAGTGGTGTTATAACCTGGACTAAACCTAATAGTCTAATGGTGTTATAACCTGGAGTCAACCTAATAGTCTAATGGTGTTATAACCTGGAGTCAACCTAATAGTCTAGTGGTGTTATAACCTGGAGTCAACCTAATAGTCTAATGGTGTTATAACCTGGAGTCAACCTAATAGTCTAATGATGTTATAACCTGGAGTTAACCTAATAGTCTAATGGTGTTATAACCTGGAGTCAACCTAATAGTCTAATGGTGTTATAACCTGGAGTCAACCTAATAGTCTAATGGTGTTATAACCTGGAGTCAACCTAATAGTCTAATGGTGTTATAACCTGGAGTCAACCTAATAGTCTAATGGTGTTATAACCTGGAGTCAACCTAATAGTCTAATGGTGTTATAACCTGGACTAAACCTAATAGTCTAATGGTGTTATAACCTGGAGTCAACCTAATAGTCTAATGGTGTTATAACCTGGAGTCAACCTAATAGTCTAATGGTGTTATAACCTGGAGTCAACCTAATAGTCTAATGGTGTTATAACCTGGAGTCAACCTAATAGTCTAATGGTGTTATAACCTGGAGTCAACCTAATAGTCTAATGGTGTTATAACCTGGAGTCAACCTAATAGTCTAATGGTGTTATAACCTGGAGTCAACCTAATAGTCTAATGGTGTTATAACCTGGAGTCAACCTAATAGTCTAATGGTGTTATAACCTGGAGTCAACCTAATAGTCTAATGGTGTTATAACATGGAGTCAACCTAATAGTCTAATGGTGTTATAACCTGGAGTCAACCTAATAGTCTAATGGTGTTATAACCTGGAGTCAACCTAATAGTCTAATGGTGTTATAACCTGGAGTCAACCTAATAGTCTAATGGTGTTATAACCTGGAGTCAACCTAATAGTCTAATGGTGTTATAACCTGGAGTCAACCTAATAGTCTAATGCATTGATGTTATAACCTGGAGTCAACCTAATAGTCTAATGCATTGATGTTATAACCTGGAGTCAACCTAATAGTCTAATGCAGTGATGTTATAACCTGGAGTCAACCTAATAGTTTAATGGTGTTATAACCTGGAGTAAACCTAATAGTCTAATGGTGTTATAACCTGGAGTCAACCTAATAGTCTAATGGTGTTATAACCTGGAGTCAACCTAATAGTCTAATGGTGTTATAACCTGGAGTCAACCTAATAGTCTAATGGTGTTATAACCTGGAGTCAACCTAATAGTCTAATGGTGTTATAACCTGGAGTCAACCTAATAGTCTAATGGTGTTATAACCTGGACTAAACCTAATAGTCTAATGGTGTTATAACCTGGAGTCAACCTAATAGTCTAATGGTGTTATAACCTGGAGTCAACCTAATAGTCTAATGGTGTTATAACCTGGAGTCAACCTAATAGTCTAATGGTGTTATAACCTGGAGTCAACCTAATAGTCTAATGGTGTTATAACCTGGAGTCAACCTAATAGTCTAATGGTGTTATAACCTGGAGTCAACCTAATAGTCTAATGCATTGATGTTATAACCTGGAGTTAACCTAATAGTCTAATGGTGTTATAACCTGGAGTCAACCTAATAGTCTAATGGTGTTCTAACCTGGAGTAAACCTAATAGTCTAATGGTGTTATAACCTGGAGTCAACCTAATAGTCTAATGCATTGATGTTATAACCTGGAGTCAACCTAATAGTCTAATGAATTGATGTTATAACCTGGAGTCAACCTAATAGTCTAATGCAGTGATGTTATAACCTGGAGTCAACCTAATAGTCTAATGCATTGATGTTATAACCTGGAGTCAACCTAATAGTCTAATGCAGTGATGTTCTAACCTGGAGTCAACCTAATAGTTTAATGGTGTTATAACCTGGAGTAAACCTAATAGTCTAATGGTGTTATAACCTGGAGTCAACCTAATAGTCTAATGGTGTTATAACCTGGAGTCAACCTAATAGTCTAATGGTGTTATAACCTGGAGTCAACCTAATAGTCTAATGGTGTTATAACCTGGAGTCAACCTAATAGTCTAATGGTGTTATAACCTGGAGTCAACCTAATAGTCTAATGGTGTTATAACCTGGAGTCAACCTAATAGTCTAGTGGTGTTATAACCTGGAGTCAACCTAATAGTCTAATGCATTGATGTTATAACCTGGAGTTAACCTAATAGTCTAATGGTGTTATAACCTGGAGTCAACCTAATAGTCTAATGCATTGATGTTATAACCTGGAGTTAACCTAATAGTCAAATGGTGTTATAACCTGGAGTCAACCTAATAGTCTAGTGGTGTTATAACCTGGAGTCAACCTAATAGTCTAATGGTGTTATAACCTGTAGTCAACCTAATAGTCTAATGGTGTTATAACCTGGAGTCAACCTAATAGTCTAATGGTGTTATAACCTGGAGTCAACCTAATAGTCTAATGGTGTTATAACCTGGAGTCAACCTAATAGTCTAATGGTGTTATAACCTGGAGTCAAGCTAATAGTCTAGTGGTGTTATAACCTGGACTAAACCTAATAGTCTAATGGTGTTATAACCTGGAGTCAACCTAATAGTCTAATGGTGTTATAACCTGGAGTCAACCTAATAGTCTAGTGGTGTTATAACCTGGAGTCAACCTAATAGTCTAATGGTGTTATAACCTGGAGTCAACCTAATAGTCTAATGATGTTATAACCTGGAGTTAACCTAATAGTCTAATGGTGTTATAACCTGGAGTCAACCTAATAGTCTAATGGTGTTATAACCTGGAGTCAACCTAATAGTCTAATGGTGTTATAACCTGGAGTCAACCTAATAGTCTAATGGTGTTATAACCTGGAGTCAACCTAATAGTCTAATGGTGTTATAACCTGGAGTCAACCTAATAGTCTAATGGTGTTATAACCTGGACTAAACCTAATAGTCTAATGGTGTTATAACCTGGAGTCAACCTAATAGTCTAATGGTGTTATAACCTGGAGTCAACCTAATAGTCTAATGGTGTTATAACCTGGAGTCAACCTAATAGTCTAATGGTGTTATAACCTGGAGTCAACCTAATAGTCTAATGGTGTTATAACCTGGAGTCAACCTAATAGTCTAATGGTGTTATAACCTGGAGTCAACCTAATAGTCTAATGGTGTTATAACCTGGAGTCAACCTAATAGTCTAATGGTGTTATAACCTGGAGTCAACCTAATAGTCTAATGGTGTTATAACATGGAGTCAACCTAATAGTCTAATGGTGTTATAACCTGGAGTCAACCTAATAGTCTAATGGTGTTATAACCTGGAGTCAACCTAATAGTCTAATGGTGTTATAACCTGGAGTCAACCTAATAGTCTAATGGTGTTATAACCTGGAGTCAACCTAATAGTCTAATGGTGTTATAACCTGGAGTCAACCTAATAGTCTAATGCATTGATGTTATAACCTGGAGTCAACCTAATAGTCTAATGCATTGATGTTATAACCTGGAGTCAACCTAATAGTCTAATGCAGTGATGTTATAACCTGGAGTCAACCTAATAGTTTAATGGTGTTATAACCTGGAGTAAACCTAATAGTCTAATGGTGTTATAACCTGGAGTCAACCTAATAGTCTAATGGTGTTATAACCTGGAGTCAACCTAATAGTCTAATGGTGTTATAACCTGGAGTCAACCTAATAGTCTAATGGTGTTATAACCTGGAGTCAACCTAATAGTCTAATGGTGTTATAACCTGGAGTCAACCTAATAGTCTAATGGTGTTATAACCTGGACTAAACCTAATAGTCTAATGGTGTTATAACCTGGAGTCAACCTAATAGTCTAATGGTGTTATAACCTGGAGTCAACCTAATAGTCTAATGGTGTTATAACCTGGAGTCAACCTAATAGTCTAATGGTGTTATAACCTGGAGTCAACCTAATAGTCTAATGGTGTTATAACCTGGAGTCAACCTAATAGTCTAATGGTGTTATAACCTGGAGTCAACCTAATAGTCTAATGCATTGATGTTATAACCTGGAGTTAACCTAATAGTCTAATGGTGTTATAACCTGGAGTCAACCTAATAGTCTAATGCATTGATGTTATAACCTGGAGTTAACCTAATAGTCAAATGGTGTTATAACCTGGAGTCAACCTAATAGTCTAGTGGTGTTATAACCTGGAGTCAACCTAATAGTCTAATGGTGTTATAACCTGTAGTCAACCTAATAGTCTAATGGTGTTATAACCTGGAGTCAACCTAATAGTCTAATGGTGTTATAACCTGGAGTCAACCTAATAGTCTAATGGTGTTATAACCTGGAGTCAACCTAATAGTCTAATGGTGTTATAACCTGGAGTCAACCTAATAGTCTAGTGGTGTTATAACCTGGACTAAACCTAATAGTCTAATGGTGTTATAACCTGGAGTCAACCTAATAGTCTAATGGTGTTATAACCTGGAGTCAACCTAATAGTCTAGTGGTGTTATAACCTGGAGTCAACCTAATAGTCTAATGGTGTTATAACCTGGAGTCAACCTAATAGTCTAATGATGTTATAACCTGGAGTTAACCTAATAGTCTAATGGTGTTATAACCTGGAGTCAACCTAATAGTCTAATGGTGTTATAACCTGGAGTCAACCTAATAGTCTAATGGTGTTATAACCTGGAGTCAACCTAATAGTCTAATGGTGTTATAACCTGGAGTCAACCTAATAGTCTAATGGTGTTATAACCTGGAGTCAACCTAATAGTCTAATGGTGTTATAACCTGGAGTCAACCAAATAGTCTAATGGTGTTATAACCTGGAGTCAACCAAATAGTCTAATGGTGTTATAACCTGGAGTCAACCTAATAGTCTAATGAATTGGTGTTATAACCTGGGGTCAACCTAATAGTCTAATGGTATTATAACCTGGCGTCAACCTAATAGTCTAATGGTGTTATAACCTGGAGTCAACCTAATAGTCTAATGGTGTTATAACCTGGAGTCAACCTAATAGTCTAATGGTGTTATAACCTGGAGTCAACCTAATAGTCTAATGGTGTTATAACCTGGAGTCAACCTAATAGTCTAATGGTGTTATAACATGGAGTCAACCTAATAGTCTAATGGTGTTATAACCTGGTGTCAACCTAATAGTCTAATGGTGTTATAACCTGGAGTCAACCTAATAGTCTAATGGTGTTATAACCTGGAGTCAACCTAATAGTCTAATGGTGTTATAACCTGGAGTCAACCTAATAGTCTAATGGTGTTATAACCTGGAGTCAACCTAATAGTCTAATGGTGTTATAACCTGGAGTCAACCTAATAGTCTAATGGTGTTATAACCTGGAGTCAACCTAATAGTCTAATGGTGTTATAACCTGGAGTCAACCTAATAGTCTAATGGTGTTATAACCTGGAGTAAACCTAATAGTCTAATGGTGTTATAACCTGGAGTCAACCTAATAGTCTAATGCATTGATGTTATAACCTGGAGTCAACCTAATAGTCTAATGGTGTTATAACCTGGAGTCAACCTAATAGTCTAATGGTGATATAACCTGGAGTCAACCTAATAGTCTAATGGTGTTATAACCTGGAGTCAACCTAATAG
>NC_074693.1:1356033-1443533 GCF_029448725.1 Salvelinus fontinalis
TGCTACCATGTTGTTGTCATGTTGTGTTGCTATCATGTTGTTGTCATGTTGTGTTGCTACCATGTTGTTGACATGTTGTGTTGCTACCATGTTGTGTTGCTACCATGTTGTTGTCATGTTGTGTTGCTACCATGTTGTTGTCATGTTGTGTTGCTACCATGTTGTTGTCATGTTGTGTTGCTACCATGTTGTCTCTCTTTATGTACTGTTGTGGTCTCTCTTTATGTAGTGTTGTGGTGTCTCTCTTTATGTAGTGTTGTGGTCTCTCTCTTTATGTAGTGTTGTGGTGTCTCTCTTTATGTAGTGTTGTGGTGTCTCTCTTTATGTGGTGTTGTGGTCTCTCTCTTTATGTAGTGTTGTGGTGTCTCTCTTTATGTAGTGTTGTGGTGTCTCTCTCTATGTAGTGTTGTAGTGTCTCTCTCTCTTTATGTAGTGTTGTGGTCTCTCTCTTTATGTAGTGTTGTGGTGTCTCTCTTTATGTAGTGTTGTGGTGTCTCTCTCTATGTAGTGTTGTGGTGTCTCTCTCTCTTTATGTAGCGTTGTGGTGTCTCTCTCTATGTAGTGTTGTGGTGTCTCTCTTTATGTAGTGTTGTGGTCTCTCTCTTTATGTAGTGTTGTGGTGTCTCTCTTTATGTAGTGTTGTGGTGTCTCTCTCTATGTAGTGTTGTGGTGTCTCTCTCTCTTTATGTAGCGTTGTGGTGTCTCTCTCTATGTAGTGTTGTGGTGTCTCTCTTTATGTAGTGTTGTGGTGTCTCTCTTTATGTAGTGTTGTGGTGTCTCTCTTTATGTAGCGTTGTGGTGTCTCTCTTGTCGTCATGTGTGTTTTGTCCTATATTTTTCTCCCCGCAGGAGGCCTTTTGCCTTCTGGTAGGTCGTCATTGTAAATAAGAATATGTTCTTAAAAGGATTGGACACTTTTTTTCTCAAATTTCCACCTAAAATGACATACCCAAATCTCGCTTTCTGTAGCTCAGGACCCGAAGCAAGGATATGCATATTCTTGATACCATTTGAAAGGAAACACTTTGAAGTTTGTGGAAATGTGAAATTAATGTAGTAGAATATAACACATTAGATCTGGTAAAAGATAATACAAAGAAACACCTTTTTGTCCCCCATTATATTTGAAATGCAAGAGAGTGTTTTATAACTGTATTATTCCAGTTTAGAGGCACAATTTAGATTTTGGCCACTAGGTGGCAGCAGTGTATGTGCACAGTTTTAGACTGATCCAATGAACCATTGCATTTCTGTTCAAAATGTTGTATCAAGACTGCCCAAATGTGCCTAATTGGTTTATTAATACATTTTAAAGTTCATAACTGTGCACTCTGCTGAAGCAATAGCATGGTATTATTTCACTGTAACAGCTACTGTAAATTGGACAGTGCAGTTAGATTAACAACAATTTAAGCTTTCTGCCAACATCAGACATGTCTATGTCCTGGGAAATGTTCTTGTTACTTACAACCTCATGCTAATCGCATTAGCCTGCGTTAGCTCAACCGTCCTGCGGGGGTTTACTGATCCTGTAGAGGTTTTAACGCAGCAAAGGCTCATCAAATGTCAACTTGTAGAATTTGTTCATAACTGACTTGTTAAATAAAGGTTAAATAACCAATCTCCCCCCCTTAACACATCTCTCCCCCTTAACACGTCTCCTCCCCTAACCCGTCTCCTCCCCTAACCCGTCTCCTCCCCTTTAACCCGTCTCCTCCCCTTTAACCCGTCTCCTCCCCCTTAACCCGTCTCCTCCCCCTTAACACGTCTCCTCCCCTAACCCGTCTCCTCCCCCTTAACCCGTCTCCTCCCCCTTAACCCGTCTCCTCCCCCTTAACCCGTCTCCTCCCCTTAACCCGTCTCCTCCCCTTAACCCGTCTCCTCCCCTTAACCCGTCTCCCCCCTTAACTCGTCTCCTCCCCTTAACCCGTCTCCTCCCCTTAACCCGTCTCCTCCCCTTAACCCGTCTCCTTCCCTTAACCCGTCTCCTCCCCTTAACCCGTCTCCTCCCCTTAACCCGTCTCCTCCCCTTAACCCGTCTCCTCCCCTTAACCCGTCTCCTCCCCTTAACCCGTCTCCTCCCCTTAACCCGTCTCCTCCCCTTAACCCGTCTCCCCCCTTAACCCGTCTCTTCCCCTTAACCCGTCTCTTCCCCTTAACCCGTCTCCTCCCCTTAACCCGTCTCCTCCCCTTAACCCGTCTCCTCCCCTTAACTCGTCTCCTCCCCTTAACCCGTCTCCTCCCCTTAACCCGTCTCTTCCCCTTAACCCGTCTCCTCCCCTTCATCTACACTGATTGAAGTGGATTTAACAGGTGGCATCAGTAAGGGATCATAGCTTTCACCTGGTGGTGTGTGTGTGTGTGTGTGTGTGTGTGTGTGTGTGTGTGTGTGTGTGTGTGTGTGTGGTGTGTGTGGTGTGTGCGTGGTGTGTGGTTTGGTGTGTGTGGATGGTGTGTGTGTGTGTGGGTTCTGTGTGATGTGTGTGTGGCGTCTGTGGTGTGTGTGTGGTTGGTGTGGTGTGTGTGGGTGGTGTGGTGTGTGATATGTGTGTGTGGTGTGGTGTTGTGTGTGGTGTGTGTTAATAGATATAAATATAATATATACACAATGAGTAACATGTCTATATACAGGGAGTACCAGGTAATAACATGGCTATATACAGGGAGTAGTAATAACATGGATATATACAGGGAGTACCAGGTAATAACATGGCTATATACAGGGAGTACCAGGTAATAACATGGCTATATACAGGGAGTACCAGGTAATAACATGGATATATACAGGGAGTACCAGGTAATAACATGGCTATATGCAGGGAGTACCAGGTAATAACATGGCTATATGCAGGGAGTACCAGGTAATAACATGGCTATATGCAGGGAGTACCAGGTAATAACATGGCTATATACATGGAGTACCAGGTAATAACATGGCTATATACAAGGAGTACCAGGTAATAACATGGCTATATACAGGGAGTACCAGGTAATAACATGGATATATACAGGGAGTACCAGGTAATAACATGGCTATATGCAGGGAGTACCAGGTAATAACATGGCTATATGCAGGGAGTACCAGGTAATAACATGGCTATATGCAGGGAGTACCAGGTAATAACATGGCTATATACATGGAGTACCAGGTAATAACATGGTTATATACAGGGAGTACCAGGTAATAACATGGCTATATACAGGGAGTACCAGGTAATAACATGGCTATATACAGGGAGTACCAGGTAATAACATGGCTATATACAGGGAGTACCAGGTAGTTGAGGTAATATGTACATGTAGGTAGGGGTTACAGTGTCTAGGCAATCAGGATAGATAATAAACAGAGTAGCAGCAGCGTATGTGAAGATTGTGAACGTGTGTCTATATATGTGTGTGTGTGTGTGTGTGTGTGTGCGTGCGTGTGTGTGTGTGTGTGTGTGTGGCGACAATATGCATGTGTGTGTGTGTGTGTGTGTGTGTGTGTTTTGTCATGACTGTCCACGACAATCCAAATAGGTCAGATCAGGGTTTCAATTAATGACCAATCAGATCCCCTTTCACCCGTAGCGAGAGGGGGGGGGGGGACTAGTGGGGGTTAACAACTCACAACCCTGTTGTAACTCAAGAGGACAACTCAGGTCTGAAGATTCACCAAAGGAATGTTCCTTGGTTCAACAGGCCCTTTTTTCCCTCTGAAACGAACACGTTCAAAAGCCAATACTGGAACAATATTTCTAACATAGAACGTGGGGTCAGAGGTCACCTATAGAACACTAATGTAATTTAGTTTTTATACTTTGTGATGTCATTAAAAGTGTTATAAAGGAAAACCTGTAACTTGGAAAGTATACCCACTACATATATGACGTTTCCATACGATGCTTTGTGCATGTAATATGAAAAATGATGAAATCATTTTTTTGTTGTTAAGAGATTAATGTGATTTGAGAAGATTTAAGAGCTAATTGTATTCCATAAACTTTGCACAGTGAGTAATCACCATCCCTGAGTGACGTCGGGGAGCGTGCCGGTCTTTCCTGCAAACGGTATCAACGATGGGTTAATAATTAACATACCGGACCAGAAAGATGTGAAGCTGCAGCTGCAAGTTTAAAGTGGTTTGAACTTTGAATCTCAACACGAGGTGGAGATGATAAACCCGCACAATCACAGGTACAGCTGATTAGCTGTTCTAATTAAAGTATCTTCGAAAAGCGAAATGAAGTAGGACCATCCTGGTACTCTGCTCAAACCATCGTACTGCTCTACTCTCATCACCCCACTGGGAAACCATCGATACGGCTGGATAGCCTAGCTTCAAAGAAGCATCTTCAAGAATGAATGTAAGGAAAGTTCTGGACAACTACAGAGAAGGACAAAAGTAGAAGACTTGTCGGAACCATTTCGGACAATCCTAGTGGTTAGAGCAAGAAGCCTAGTGGTTAGAGCAGGGAGCCTAGTGGTTAGAGCAGGTAGCCTGGTGGTTAGAGCGGGTAGCCTAGTGGTTAGAGCAGGTAGCCTAGTGGATAGAGCAGGAAGCCTAGTGGTTAGAGCAGGTAGCCTAGTGGTTCGAGCAGGAAGCCTAGTGGTTAGAGCAGGAAGCCTAGTGGTTAGAGCGGGTAGCCTAGTGGTTAGAAAGGGTAGCCTAGTGGTTAGAGCGGGTAGCCTAGTGGTTAGAGCGGGTAGCCTAGTGGTTAGAGCAGGAAGTCTAGTGGTTAGAGCAGGTAGCCTAGTGGTTAGAGCAGGTAGCCTAGTGGTTAGAGCAGGTAGCCTAGTGGTTCGAGCAGGAAGCCTAGTGGTTAGAGCAGGTAGCCTAGTGGTTAGAGCGGGTAGCCTAGTGGTTAGAGCAGGTAGCCTAGTGGTTAGAGCAGGTAGCCTAGTGGTTAGAGCAGGTAGCCTAGTGGTTCGAGCAGGAAGCCTAGTGGTTAGAGCGGGTAGCCTAGTGGTTAGAGCGGGTAGCCTAGTTATTAGAGCGGGTAGCCTAGTGGTTAGAGCGGGTAGTCTAGTGGTTAGAGCGGGTAGTCTAGTGGTTAGAGCGGGTAGCCTAGTGGTTAGAGCGGGTAGCCTAGTGGTTAGAGCGGGTAGCCTAGTGGTTAGAGCGGGTAGATAAGTGGTTAGAGCAGGTAGCCTAGTGGTTAGAGCGGGTAGCCTAGTGGTTAGAGCGGGTAGCCTAGTGGTTAGAGCGGGTAGCCTAGTGGTTACAGCGGGTAGCCTAGTGGTTAGAGCAGGTAGCCTAGTGGTTAGAGCAGGTAGCCTAGTGGTTAGAGCAGGTAGCCTAGTGGTTCGAGCAGGAAGCCTAGTGGTTAGAGCGGGTAGCCTAGTGGTTAGAGCGGGTAGCCTAGTTATTAGAGCGGGTAGCCTAGTGGTTAGAGCGGGTAGCCTAGTGGTTAGAGCGGGTAGCCTAGTGGTTAGAGCAGGAAGTCTAGTGGTTAGAGCAGGTATTCTAGTGGTTAGAGCAGGTAGCCTAGTGGTTAGAGCAGGTAGCCTAGTGGTTCGAGCAGGAAGCCTAGTGGTTAGAGCGGGTAGCCTAGTGGTTAGAGCGGGTAGCCTAGTGGTTAGAGCAGGTAGCCTAGTGGTTAGAGCAGGTAGCCTAGTGGTTAGAGCAGGTAGCCTAGTGGTTCGAGCAGGAAGCCTAGTGGTTAGAGCGGGTAGCCTAGTGGTTAGAGCGGGTAGCCTAGTTATTAGAGCGGGTAGCCTAGTGGTTAGAGCGGGTAGTCTAGTGGTTAGAGCGGGTAGTCTAGTGGTTAGAGCGGGTAGCCTAGTGGTTAGAGCGGGTAGCCTAGTGGTTAGAGCGGGTAGCCTAGTGGTTAGAGCGGGTAGATAAGTGGTTAGAGCAGGTAGCCTAGTGGTTAGAGCGGGTAGCCTAGTGGTTAGAGCGGGTAGCCTAGTGGTTAGAGCGGGTAGCCTAGTGGTTACAGCGGGTAGCCTAGTGGTTAGAGCAGGTAGCCTAGTGGTTAGAGCAGGTAGCCTAGTGGTTAGAGCAGGTAGCCTAGTGGTTCGAGCAGGAAGCCTAGTGGTTAGAGCGGGTAGCCTAGTGGTTAGAGCGGGTAGCCTAGTTATTAGAGCGGGTAGCCTAGTGGTTAGAGCGGGTAGCCTAGTGGTTAGAGCGGGTAGCCTAGTGGTTAGAGCAGGAAGTCTAGTGGTTAGAGCAGGTAGCCTAGTGGTTAGAGCAGGTAGCCTAGTGGTTAGAGCAGGTAGCCTAGTGGTTCGAGCAGGAAGCCTAGTGGTTAGAGCAGGTAGCCTAGTGGTTAGAGCGGGTAGCCTAGTGGTTAGAGCAGGTAGCCTAGGGGTTAGAGCAGGTAGCCTAGTGGTTAGAGCAGGTAGCCTAGTGGTTCGAGCAGGAAGCCTAGTGGTTAGAGCGGGTAGCCTAGTGGTTAGAGCGGGTAGCCTAGTTATTAGAGCGGGTAGCCTAGTGGTTAGAGCGGGTAGTCTAGTGGTTAGAGCGGGTAGTCTAGTGGTTAGAGCGGGTAGCCTAGTGGTTAGAGCGGGTAGCCTAGTGGTTAGAGCGGGTAGCCTAGTGGTTAGAGCGGGTAGATAAGTGGTTAGAGCGGGTAGCCTAGTGGTTAGAGCGGGTAGCCTAGTGGTTAGAGCGGGTAGCCTAGTGGTTAGAGCGGGTAGCCTAGTGGTTAGAGCGGGTAGCCTAGTGGTTAGAGCGGGTAGCCTAGTGGTTAGAGCAGGTAGCCTAGTGGTTAGAGCAGGTAGCCTAGTGGTTCGAGCAGGAAGCCTAGTGGTTAGAGCGGGTAGCCTAGTGGTTAGAGCGGGTAGCCTAGTTATTAGAGCGGGTAGCCTAGTGGTTAGAGCGGGTAGCCTAGTGGTTAGAGCGGGTAGCCTAGTGGTTAGAGCGGGTAGTCTAGTGGTTAGAGCGGGTAGTCTAGTGGTTAGAGCGGGTAGCCTAGTGGTTAGAGCGGGTAGCCTAGTGGTTAGAGCGGGTAGATAAGTGGTTAGAGCGGGTAGCCTAGTGGTTAGAGCGGGTAGCCTAGTGGTTAGAGCGGGTAGCCTAGTGGTTAGAGCGGGTAGCCTAGTGGTTACAGCGGGTAGCCTAGTGGTTAGATCGGGTAGCCTAGTGGTTAGAGCAGGTAGCCTAGTGGTTAGAGCGGGTAGCCTAGTGGTTAGAGCGGGTAGCCTAGTGGTTAGAGCGGGTAGTCTAGTGGTTAGAGCGGGTAGCCTAGTGGTTAGAGCGGGTAGCCTAGTGGTTAGAGCGGGTAGCCTAGTGGTTAGAGCGGGTAGCCTAGTGGTTAGAGCGGGTAGCCTAGTGGTTACAGCGGGTAGCCTAGTGGTTAGATCAGGTAGCCTAGTGGTTAGAGCAGGTAGCCTAGTGGTTAGAGACAGGTAGCCTAGTGGTTAGAGACAGGTAGCCTAGTGGTTAGAGCAGGTAGCCTGGTGGTTAGAGCAGGTAGCCTAGTGGTTAGAGCAGGTAGCCTAGTGGTTAGAGCAGGTAGCCTAGTGGTTAGAGACAGGTAGCCTAGTGGTTAGAGACAGGTAGCCTAGTGGTTAGAGCAGGAAGCCTGGTGGTTAGAGCAGGTATCCTAGTGGTTAGAGCAGGTAGCCTAGTTGTTAGAGCGTTGGGCCAGTAACCGAAAGGTTGCTGGATCGAATCCTCGAGCTGACAATGTAAAAAATCTGTCATTCTGCCCCTGAGCAAGGCAGTTAACCCACTGTTCCCCTGAGCAAGGCAGTTAACCCACTGTTCCCCTGAGCAAGGCAGTTAACCCACTGTTCCCCTGAGCAAGGCAGTTAACCCACTGTTCCCCTGAACAAGGCAGTTAACCCACTGTTCCCCTGAACAAGGCAGTTAACCCACTGTTCCCCTGAACAAGGCAGTTAACCCCACTGTTCCCCTGAACAAGGCAGTTAACCCACTGTTCCCCTGAACAAGGCAGTTAACCCACTGTTCCCCTGAACAAGGCAGTTAACCCCACTGTTCCCCTGAACAAGGCAGTTAACCCACTGTTCCCCTGAACAAGGCAGTTAACCCACTGTTCCCCTGAACAAGGCAGTTAACCCACTGTTCCCCTGAACAAGGCAGTTAACCCACTGTTCCCCCTGAACAAGGCAGTTAACCCACTGTTCCCCTGAACAAGGCAGTTAACCCACTATTCCCCTGAACAAGGCAGTTAACCCACTGTTCCCCTGAACAAGGCAGTTAACCCACTGTTCCCCTGAACAAGGCAGTTAACCCACTGTTCCCTGGGCGCTGAAGACTTGGATGTCGGTTAAAGCAGCCCCCCGCACCTCTCTGATTCAGAGGGGTTGGGTTAAATGTTGAAGACACATTTCAGTTGAATGAATTCAGTTGTACAACTGACAGGTATCCCCCTTTCCCTTTCTAAAGAGGAAGCTTCTAACTGTGACTAAAACCTGTAACATGACCCAGGTTATCACTCAACCAATAGCGTTGGATCTGTGACATCCACTTGTATTGATCTTCACTAATGCTTCGCTCCAACACAACATCAGTTCCTGTTGGCTGTAGTTAATATAACATGGTGGCAATAACAAGGATAATCAAAGTGCCAAACTTTGGGCCTAAAGTAATTTATAAGAGATCATGCAAAATGTTTTCCTTTTTTTTGTTGAAAGATGTAAAACATGTTTGTTGCTCTGATGTGTATGAGGAAGTGAATCCAGACGCAGCGCTGGAAGTATTTGTTAAACTCTTCACGCCAGTTGTTGACCTGTTAAGAAAGTAACTGTGACAACTGTTAGAGTCCACTGGATTGATGATGAATTCAAAAGTTCAAAAGAAATTATTCAACAAAGAGGTGTCAAACAGCTGCTCAGCTGATTGGTTGACATACTCTACATTTAGACATTTTGTGACTAAACTTTAAGAAATATAATAATATTACCAAATGAAATCAAACACAATTGGAAAAAGACTGAGGTCCTTTAAATTCTATCACGGGCAGAAAACTCAATTCATATCCATCGTTCATTGAAGTTGATTGGTCATTTATAACACAACCTTTCGATATTAGCCAATCATTTCGATAACTATTTCACTAGTAAAATGGAAAAGCTCAGCAGTGAAATGACATCATTGAACAGTGAGCTATAATGTCTTTGAATAAAAGATCTAGTAAATGAAGGAGAAAGATTGCTGTTTTGAATTTTGGTCAAGTTAATGTGGAGCAACTATTATTATCCATCAATAATGAGCTAACAGTTTCACTCATTACTCAAAGCTGGACAGGAAGGTCAACACAATCTCCTTCAGTTTGGCATCAGCTGTCGTGGTGAGATGGTGGTTAGCAGGGCCTTCTCCAGCAGGGCCTTCTCCAGCAGGGCCTTCTCCAGCAGGGCCTTCTCCAGCAGGGCCTTCTCCAGCAGGGCCTTCTCCAGCAGGGCCTTCTCCAGCAGGGCCCGGTGCTTAGCCTCCTCAAACCTGGCGATCTTGGAATGGTCCATCTAGTCAAAATGACCTCTGAAAGGGGTCCGTGTAACTGACCCTGGTAATAGTCTGATAGGAGTCAGTGTAACTAACCCTGGTAATAGTCTGATAGGAGTCAGTATAACCCTAACTAACCCTGGTAATAGTCTGATAGGAGTCAGTGTAACTAACCCTGGTAATAGTCTGATAGGAGTCAGTGTAACTAACCCTGGTAATAGTCTGATAGGAGTCAGTGTAACTAACCCTGGTAATAGTCTGATAGGAGTCAGTGTAACTAACCCTGGTAATAGTCTGATAGGAGTCAGTGTAACTAACCCTGGTAATAGTCTGATAGGAGTCAGTGTAACTAACCCTGGTAATAGTCTGATAGGAGTCAGTATAACCCTAACTAACCCTGGTAATAGTCTGATAGGAGTCAGTGTAACCCTAACTAACCCTGGTAATAGTCTGATAGGAGTCAGTGTAACTAACCCTGGTAATAGTCTGATAGGAGTCAGTGTAACCCTAACTAACCCTGGTAATAGTCTGATAGGAGTCAGTGTAACTAACCCTGGTAATAGTCTGATAGGAGTCAGTGTAACTAACCCTGGTAATAGTCTGATAGGAGTCAGTGTAACTAACCCTGGTAATAGTCTGATAGGAGTCAGTGTAACTAACCCTGGTAATAGTCTGATAGGACTCAGTGTAACTAACCCTGGTAATAGTCTGATAGGAGTCAGTGTAACTAACCCTGGTGAGAGTCTGATAGGAGTCAGTGTAACTAACCCTGGTAATAGTCTGATAGGAGTCAGTGTAACTAACCCTGGTAATAGTCTGATAGGAGTCAGTGTAACTAACCCTGGTAATAGTCTGATAGGAGTCAGTGTAACTAACCCTGGTAATAGTCTGATAGGAGTCAGTGTAACTAACCCTGGTAATAGTCTGATAGGAGTCAGTGTAACTAACCCTGGTAATAGTCTGATAGGAGTCAGTGTAACTAACCCTGTTAATAGTCTGATAGGAGTCAGTGTAACTAACCCTGGTAATAGTCTGATAGGAGTCAGTGTAACTAACCCTGGTAATAGTCTGATAGGAGTCAGTGTAACTAACCCTGGTAATAGTCTGATAGGAGTCAGTATAACTAACCCTGGTAATAGTCTGATAGGAGTCAGTGTAACTAACCCTGGTAATAGTCTGATAGGAGTCAGTGTAACTAACCCTGGTAATAGTCTGATAGGAGTCAGTGTAACTAACCCTGGTAATAGTCTGATAGGAGTCAGTATAACTAACCCTGGTAATAGTCTGATAGGAGTCAGTGTAACTAACCCTGGTAATAGTCTGATAGGAGTCAGTATAACCCTAACTAACCCTGGTAATAGTCTGATAGGAGTCGGTGTAACTAACCCTGGTAATAGTCTGATAGGAGTCAGTGTAACTAACCCTGGTAATAGTCTGATAGGAGTCAGTGTAACTAACCCTGGTAATAGTCTGATAGGAGTCAGTGTAACTAACCCTTGTAATAGTCTGATAGGAGTCAGTGTAACTAACCCTGGTAATAGTCTGATAGGAGTCAGTGTAACTAACCCTGGTAATAGTCTGATAGGAGTCAGTGTAACTAACCCTGGTAATAGTCTGATAGGAGTCAGTGTAACTAACCCTGGTAATAGTCTGATAGGAGTCAGTGTAACTAACCCTGGTAATAGTCTGATAGGAGTCAGTGTAACTAACCCTGGTAATAGTCTGATAGGAGTCAGTGTAACTAACCCTGGAAATAGTCTGATAGGAGTCAGTGTAACTAACCCTGGTAATAGTCTGATAGGAGTCAGTGTAACCCTAACTAACCCTGGTAATAGTCTGATAGGAGTCAGTGTAACTAACCCTGGTAATAGTCTGATAGGAGTCAGTGTAACTAACCCTGGTAATAGTCTGATAGGAGTCAGTGTAACTAACCCTGGTAATAGTCTGATAGGAGTCAGTGTAACTAACCCTGGTAATAGTCTGATAGGAGTCAGTGTAACTAACCCTGGTAATAGTCTGATAGGAGTCAGTGTAACCCTAACTAACCCTGGTAATAGTCTGATAGGAGTCAGTGTAACTAACCCTGGTAATAGTCTGATAGGAGTCAGTGTAACTAACCCTGGTAATAGTCTGATAGGACTCAGTGTAACTAACCCTGGTAATAGTCTGATAGGAGTCAGTGTAACCCTAACTAACCCTGGTAATAGTCTGATAGGAGTCAGTGTAACCCTAACTAACCCTGGTAATAGTCTGATAGGAGTCAGTGTAACTAACCCTGGTAATAGTCTGATAGGAGTCAGTGTAACTAACCCTGGTAATAGTCTGATAGGAGTCAGTGTAACTAACCCTGGTAATAGTCTGATAGGAGTCAGTGTAACTAACCCTGGTAATAGTCTGATAGGAGTCAGTGTAACTCACCCTGGTAATAGTCTGATAGGAGTCAGTGTAACTAACCCTGGTAATAGTCTGATAGGAGTCAGTGTAACTAACCCTGGTAATA
Source organism: Salvelinus fontinalis (assembly GCF_029448725.1). Taxonomy (NCBI): domain Eukaryota; kingdom Metazoa; phylum Chordata; class Actinopteri; order Salmoniformes; family Salmonidae; genus Salvelinus; species Salvelinus fontinalis. The sequence continues at coordinate 1,367,925 of NC_074693.1, forward strand.
GTCTGATAGGAGTCAGTGTAACTAACCCTGGTAATAGTCTGATAGGAGTCAGTGTAACTAACCCTGGTAATAGTCTGATAGGAGTCAGTGTAACTAACCCTGGTAATAGTCTGATAGGAGTCAGTGTAACTAACCCTGGTAATAGTCTGATAGGAGTCAGTGTAACTAACCCTGGTAATAGTCTGATAGGAGTCAGTGTAACTAACCCTGGTAATAGTCTGATAGGAGTCAGTGTAACTAACCCTGGTAATAGTCTGATAGGAGTCAGTGTAACTAACCCTGGTAATAGTCTGATAGGAGTCAGTATAACTAACCCTGGTAATAGTCTGATAGGAGTCAGTGTAACCCTAACTAACCCTGGTAATAGTCTGATAGGAGTCAGTGTAACTAACCCTGGTAATAGTCTGATAGGAGTCAGTGTAACTAACCCTGGTAATAGTCTGATAGGAGTCAGTGTAACTAACCCTGGTAATAGTCTGATAGGAGTCAGTGTAACTAACCCTGGAAATAGTCTGATAGGAGTCAGTGTAACTAACCCTGGTAATAGTCTGATAGGAGTCAGTGTAACCCTAACTAACCCTGGTAATAGTCTGATAGGAGTCAGTGTAACTAACCCTGGTAATAGTCTGATAGGAGTCAGTGTAACTAACCCTGGTAATAGTCTGATAGGAGTCAGTGTAACTAACCCTGGTAATAGTCTGATAGGAGTCAGTGTAACTAACCCTGGTAATAGTCTGATAGGAGTCAGTGTAACTAACCCTGGTAATAGTCTGATAGGAGTCAGTGTAACCCTAACTAACCCTGGTAATAGTCTGATAGGAGTCAGTGTAACTAACCCTGGTAATAGTCTGATAGGAGTCAGTGTAACTAACCCTGGTAATAGTCTGATAGGACTCAGTGTAACTAACCCTGGTAATAGTCTGATAGGAGTCAGTGTAACCCTAACTAACCCTGGTAATAGTCTGATAGGAGTCAGTGTAACCCTAACTAACCCTGGTAATAGTCTGATAGGAGTCAGTGTAACTAACCCTGGTAATAGTCTGATAGGAGTCAGTGTAACTAACCCTGGTAATAGTCTGATAGGAGTCAGTGTAACTAACCCTGGTAATAGTCTGATAGGAGTCAGTGTAACTAACCCTGGTAATAGTCTGATAGGAGTCAGTGTAACTCACCCTGGTAATAGTCTGATAGGAGTCAGTGTAACTAACCCTGGTAATAGTCTGATAGGAGTCAGTGTAACTAACCCTGGTAATAGTCTGATAGGAGTCAGTGTAACTAACCCTGGTAATAGTCTGATAGGAGTCAGTGTAACTAACCCTGGTAATAGTCTGATAGGAGTCAGTGTAACTAACCCTGGTAATAGTCTGATAGGAGTCAGTGTAACTAACCCTGGTAATAGTCTGATAGGAGTCAGTGTAACTAACCCTGGTAATAGTCTGATAGGAGTCAGTGTAACTAACCCTGGTAATAGTCTGATAGGAGTCAGTATAACTAACCCTGGTAATAGTCTGATAGGAGTCAGTGTAACCCTAACTAACCCTGGTAATAGTCTGATAGGAGTCAGTGTAACTAACCCTGGTAATAGTCTGATAGGAGTCAGTGTAACTAACCCTGGTAATAGTCTGATAGGAGTCAGTGTAACTAACCCTGGTAATAGTCTGATAGGAGTCAGTGTAACTAACCCTGGTAATAGTCTGATAGGAGTCAGTGTAACAAACCCTGGTAATAGTCTGATAGGAGTCAGTGTAACCCTAACTAACCCTGGTAATAGTCTGATAGGAGTCAGTGTAACTAACCCTGGTAATAGTCTGATAGGAGTCAGTGTAACTAACCCTGGTAATAGTCTGATAGGAGTCAGTGTAACTAACCCTGGTAATAGTCTGATAGGAGTCGGTGTAACCCTAACTAACCCTGGTAAAAGTCTGATAGGAGTCAGTGTAACCCTAACTAACCCTGGTAATAGTCTGATAGGAGTCAGTGTAACTAACCCTGGTAATAGTCTGATAGGAGTCAGTGTAACTAACCCTGGTAATAGTCTGATAGGAGTCAGTGTAACTAACCCTGGTAATAGTCTGATAGGAGTCAGTGTAACTAACCCTGGTAATAGTCTGATAGGAGTCAGTGTAACCCTAACTAAACCTGGTAATAGTCTGATAGGAGTCAGTGTAACTAACCCTGGTAATAGTCTGATAGGAGTCAGTGTAACTAACCCTGTTAATAGTCTGATAGGAGTCAGTGTAACTAACCCTGGTAATAGTCTGATAGGAGTCAGTGTAACTAACCCTGGTAATAGTCTGATAGGATTCAGTGTAACTAACCCTGGTAATAGTCTGATAGGAGTCAGTGTAACTAACCCTGGTAATAGTCTGATAGGAGTCAGTGTAACTAACCCTGGTAATAGTCTGATAGGAGTCAGTGTAACTAACCGTGGTAATAGTCTGATAGGAGTCAGTGTAACTAACCCTGGTAATAGTCTGATAGGAGTCAGTATAACTAACCCTGGTAATAGTCTGATAGGAGTCAGTGTAACTAACCCTGGTAATAGTCTGATAGGAGTCAGTGTAACCCTAACTAAACCTGGTAATAGTCTGATAGGAGTCAGTGTAACTAACCCTGGTAATAGTCTGATAGGAGTCAGTGTAACTAACCCTGGTAATAGTCTGATAGGAGTCAGTGTAACTAACCCTGGTAATAGTCTGATAGGAGTCAGTGTAACTAACCCTTGTAATAGTCTGATAGGAGTCAGTGTAACTAACCCTGGTAATAGTCTGATAGGAGTCAGTGTAACTAACCCTGGTAATAGTCTGATAGGAGTCAGTGTAACTAACCCTGGTAATAGTCTGATAGGAGTCAGTGTAACTAACCCTGGTAATAGTCTGATAGGAGTCAGTGTAACTAACCCTGGTAATAGTCTGATAGGAGTCAGTGTAACTAACCCTGGTAATAGTCTGATAGGAGTCAGTGTAACTAACCCTGGTAATAGTCTGATAGGAGTCAGTGTAACTAACCCTGGTAATAGTCTGATAGGAGTCAGTGTAACTAACCCTGGTAATAGTCTGATAGGAGTCAGTGTAACTAACCCTTGTAATAGTCTGATAGGAGTCAGTGTAACTAACCCTGGTAATAGTCTGATAGGAGTCAGTGTAACTAACCGTGGTAATAGTCTGATAGGAGTCAGTGTAACTAACCCTGGTAATAGTCTGATAGGAGTCAGTGTAACTAACCCTGGTAATAGTCTGATAGGAGTCAGTGTAGCTAACCCTGGTAATAGTCTGATAGGAGTCAGTGTAACTAACCCTGGTAATAGTCTGATAGGAGTCAGTGTAACTAACCCTGGTAATAGTCTGATAGGAGTCAGTGTAACTAACCCTGGTAATAGTCTGATAGGAGTCAGTGTAACTAACCCTGGTAATAGTCTGATAGGAGTCAGTGTAACTAACCCTGGTAATAGTCTGATAGGAGTCAGTGTAACTAACCCTGGTAATAGTCTGATAGGAGTCAGTGTAACCCTAACTAACCCTGGTAATAGTCTGATAGGAGTCAGTGTAACTATCCCTGGTAATAGTCTGATAGGAGTCAGTGTAACTAACCCTGGTAATAGTCTGATAGCAGTCAGTGTAACCCTAACTAACCCTGGTAATAGTCTGATAGGAGTCAGTGTAACTAACCCTGGTAATAGTCTGATAGGAGTCAGTGTAACTAACCCTGGTAATAGTCTGATAGGAGTCAGTATAACTAACCCTGGTAATAGTCTGATAGGAGTCAGTGTAACTAACCCTGGTAATAGTCTGATAGGAGTCAGTGTAACTAACCCTGGTAATAGTCTGATAGGAGTCAGTGTAACTAACCCTGGTAATAGTCTGATAGGAGTCAGTGTAACTAACCCTGGTAATAGTCTGATAGGAGTCAGTGTAACCCTAACTAACCCTGGTAATAGTCTGATAGGAGTCAGTGTAACTACCCCTGGTAATAGTCTGATAGGAGTCAGTGTAACTAACCCTGGTAATAGTCTGATAGGAGTCAGTGTAACTAACCCTGGTAATAGTCTGATAGGAGTCAGTGTAACTAACCCTGGTAATAGTCTGATAGGAGTCAGTGTAACTAACCCTGGTAATAGTCTGATAGGAGTCAGTGTAACTAACCCTGGTAATAGTCTGATAGGAGTCAGTGTAACTAACCCTGGTAATAGTCTGATAGGAGTCAGTGTAACTAACCCTGGTAATAGTCTGATAGGAGTCAGTGTAACTAACCCTGGTAATAGTCTGATAGGAGTCAGTGTAACCCTAACTAACCCTGGTAATAGTCTGATAGGAGTCAGTGTAACTATCCCTGGTAATAGTCTGATAGGAGTCAGTGTAACTAACCCTGGTAATAGTCTGATAGCAGTCAGTGTAACCCTAACTAACCCTGGTAATAGTCTGATAGGAGTCAGTGTAACTAACCCTGGTAATAGTCTGATAGGAGTCAGTGTAACTAACCCTGGTAATAGTCTGATAGGAGTCAGTGTAACCCTAACTAAACCTGGTAATAGTCTGATAGGAGTCAGTGTAACTAACCCTGGTAATAGTCTGATAGGAGTCAGTGTAACTAACCCTGTTAATAGTCTGATAGGAGTCAGTGTAACTAACCCTGGTAATAGTCTGATAGGAGTCAGTGTAACTAACCCTGGTAATAATCTGATAGGATTCAGTGTAACTAACCCTGGTAATAGTCTGATAGGAGTCAGTGTAACTAACCCTGGTAATAGTCTGATAGGAGTCAGTGTAACTAACCCTGGTAATAGTCTGATAGGAGTCAGTGTAACTAACCCTGGTAATAGTCTGATAGGAGTCAGTGTAACTAACCCTGGTAATAGTCTGATAGGAGTCAGTATAACTAACCCTGGTAATAGTCTGATAGGAGTCAGTGTAACTAACCCTGGTAATAGTCTGATAGGAGTCAGTGTAACTAACCCTGGTAATAGTCTGATAGGAGTCAGTGTAACTAACCCTGGTAATAGTCTGATAGGAGTCAGTGTAACTATCCCTGGTAATAGTCTGATAGGAGTCAGTGTAACTAACCCTGGTAATAGTCTGATAGCAGTCAGTGTAACCCTAACTAACCCTGGTAATAGTCTGATAGGAGTCAGTGTAACTAACCCTGGTAATAGTCTGATAGGAGTCAGTGTAACTAACCCTGGTAATAGTCTGATAGGAGTCAGTGTAACTAACCCTGGTAATAGTCTGATAGGAGTCAGTGTAACTAACCCTGGTAATAGTCTGATAGGAGTCAGTATAACCCTAACTAACCCTGGTAATAGTCTGATAGGAGTCAGTGTAACTAACCCTGGTAATAGTCTGATAGGAGTCAGTGTAACTAACCCTGGTAATAGTCTGATAGGAGTCAGTGTAACTAACCCTGGTAATAGTCTGATAGGAGTCAGTGTAACTAACCCTGGTAATAGTCTGATAGGAGTCAGTGTAACTAACCGTGGTAATAGTCTGATAGGAGTCAGTGTAACTAACCCTGGTAATAGTCTGATAGGAGTCAGTGTAACTAACCCTGGTAATAGTCTGATAGGAGTCAGTGTAGCTAACCCTGGTAATAGTCTGATAGGAGTCAGTGTAACTAACCCTGGTAATAGTCTGATAGGAGTCAGTGTAACTAACCCTGGTAATAGTCTGATAGGAGTCAGTGTAACTAACCCTGGTAATAGTCTGATAGGAGTCAGTGTAACTAACCCTGGTAATAGTCTGATAGGAGTCAGTGTAACTAACCCTGGTAATAGTCTGATAGGAGTCAGTGTAACTAACCCTGGTAATAGTCTGATAGGAGTCAGTGTAACCCTAACTAACCCTGGTAATAGTCTGATAGGAGTCAGTGTAACTATCCCTGGTAATAGTCTGATAGGAGTCAGTGTAACTAACCCTGGTAATAGTCTGATAGCAGTCAGTGTAACCCTAACTAACCCTGGTAATAGTCTGATAGGAGTCAGTGTAACTAACCCTGGTAATAGTCTGATAGGAGTCAGTGTAACTAACCCTGGTAATAGTCTGATAGGAGTCAGTATAACTAACCCTGGTAATAGTCTGATAGGAGTCAGTGTAACTAACCCTGGTAATAGTCTGATAGGAGTCAGTGTAACTAACCCTGGTAATAGTCTGATAGGAGTCAGTGTAACTAACCCTGGTAATAGTCTGATAGGAGTCAGTGTAACTAACCCTGGTAATAGTCTGATAGGAGTCAGTGTAACCCTAACTAACCCTGGTAATAGTCTGATAGGAGTCAGTGTAACTACCCCTGGTAATAGTCTGATAGGAGTCAGTGTAACTAACCCTGGTAATAGTCTGATAGGAGTCAGTGTAACTAACCCTGGTAATAGTCTGATAGGAGTCAGTGTAACTAACCCTGGTAATAGTCTGATAGGAGTCAGTGTAACTAACCCTGGTAATAGTCTGATAGGAGTCAGTGTAACTAACCCTGGTAATAGTCTGATAGGAGTCAGTGTAACTAACCCTGGTAATAGTCTGATAGGAGTCAGTGTAACTAACCCTGGTAATAGTCTGATAGGAGTCAGTGTAACTAACCCTGGTAATAGTCTGATAGGAGTCAGTGTAACCCTAACTAACCCTGGTAATAGTCTGATAGGAGTCAGTGTAACTATCCCTGGTAATAGTCTGATAGGAGTCAGTGTAACTAACCCTGGTAATAGTCTGATAGCAGTCAGTGTAACCCTAACTAACCCTGGTAATAGTCTGATAGGAGTCAGTGTAACTAACCCTGGTAATAGTCTGATAGGAGTCAGTGTAACTAACCCTGGTAATAGTCTGATAGGAGTCAGTGTAACCCTAACTAAACCTGGTAATAGTCTGATAGGAGTCAGTGTAACTAACCCTGGTAATAGTCTGATAGGAGTCAGTGTAACTAACCCTGTTAATAGTCTGATAGGAGTCAGTGTAACTAACCCTGGTAATAGTCTGATAGGAGTCAGTGTAACTAACCCTGGTAATAATCTGATAGGATTCAGTGTAACTAACCCTGGTAATAGTCTGATAGGAGTCAGTGTAACTAACCCTGGTAATAGTCTGATAGGAGTCAGTGTAACTAACCCTGGTAATAGTCTGATAGGAGTCAGTGTAACTAACCCTGGTAATAGTCTGATAGGAGTCAGTGTAACTAACCCTGGTAATAGTCTGATAGGAGTCAGTGTAACTAACCCTGGTAATAGTCTGATAGGAGTCAGTATAACTAACCCTGGTAATAGTCTGATAGGAGTCAGTGTAACTAACCCTGGTAATAGTCTGATAGGAGTCAGTGTAACTAACCCTGGTAATAGTCTGATAGGAGTCAGTGTAACTAACCCTGGTAATAGTCTGATAGGAGTCAGTGTAACTAACCCTGGTAATAGTCTGATAGGAGTCAGTGTAACTAACCCTGGTAATAGTCTGATAGGAGTCAGTGTAACTACCCCTGGTAATAGTCTGATAGGAGTCAGTGTAACTAACCCTGGTAATAGTCTGATAGGAGTCAGTGTAACTAACCCTGGTAATAGTCTGATAGGAGTCAGTGTAACTAACCCTGGTAATAGTCTGATAGGAGTCAGTGTAACTAACCCTGGTAATAGTCTGATAGGAGTCAGTGTAACTAACCCTGGTAATAATCTGATAGGAGTCAGTGTAACTAACCCTGGTAATAGTCTGATAGGAGTCAGTGTAACTAACCCTGGTAATAGTCTTATAGGAGTCAGTGTAACTAACCCTGGTAATAGTCTGATAGGAGTCAGTGTAACCCTAACTAACCCTGGTAATAGTCTGATAGGAGTCAGTGTAACTATCCCTGGTAATAGTCTGATAGGAGTCAGTGTAACTAACCCTGGTAATAGTCTGATAGCAGTCAGTGTAACCCTAACTAACCCTGGTAATAGTCTGATAGGTGTCAGTGTAACTAACCCTGGTAATAGTCTGATAGGAGTCAGTGTAACTAACCCTGGTAATAGTCTGATAGGAGTCAGTATAACTAACCCTGGTAATAGTCTGATAGGAGTCAGTGTAACTAACCCTGGTAATAGTCTGATAGGAGTCAGTGTAACTAACCCTGGTAATAGTCTGATAGGAGTCAGTGTAACTAACCCTGGTAATAGTCTGATAGGAGTCAGTGTAACTAACCCTGGTAATAGTCTGATAGGAGTCATTGTAACCCTAACTAACCCTGGTAATAGTCTGATAGGAGTCAGTGTAACCCTAACTAACCCTGATAATAGTCTGATAGGAGTCAGTGTAACTAACCCTGGTAATCGTCTGATAGGAGTCAGTGTAACTAACCCTGGTAATAGTCTGATAGGAGTCAGTGTAACTAACCCTGGTAATAGTCTGATAGGAGTCAGTGTAACTAACCCTGGTAGTAGTCTGATAGGAGTCAGTGTAACCCTAACTAACCCTGGTAATAGTCTGATAGGAGTCAGTGTAACTAACCCTGGTAATAGTCTGATAGGAGTCAGTATAACCCTAACTAACCCTGGTAATAGTCTGATAGGAGTCAGTGTAACTAACCCTGGTAATAGTCTGATAGGAGTCAGTGTAACTAACCCTGGTAATAGTCTGATAGGAGTCAGTGTAACTAACCCTGGTAATAGTCTGATAGGAGTCAGTGTAACTAACCCTGGTAATAGTCTGATAGGAGTCAGTGTAACTAACCGTGGTAATAGTCTGATAGGAGTCAGTGTAACTAACCCTGGTAATAGTCTGATAGGAGTCAGTGTAACTAACCCTGGTAATAGTCTGATAGGAGTCAGTGTAGCTAACCCTGGTAATAGTCTGATAGGAGTCAGTGTAACTAACCCTGGTAATAGTCTGATAGGAGTCAGTGTAACTAACCCTGGTAATAGTCTGATAGGAGTCAGTGTAACTAACCCTGGTAATAGTCTGATAGGAGTCAGTGTAACTAACCCTGGTAATAGTCTGATAGGAGTCAGTGTAACTAACCCTGGTAATAGTCTGATAGGAGTCAGTGTAACTAACCCTGGTAATAGTCTGATAGGAGTCAGTGTAACCCTAACTATCCCTGGTAATAGTCTGATAGGAGTCAGTGTAACTATCCCTGGTAATAGTCTGATAGGAGTCAGTGTAACTAACCCTGGTAATAGTCTGATAGCAGTCAGTGTAACCCTAACTAACCCTGGTAATAGTCTGATAGGAGTCAGTGTAACTAACCCTGGTAATAGTCTGATAGGAGTCAGTGTAACTAACCCTGGTAATAGTCTGATAGGAGTCAGTATAACTAACCCTGGTAATAGTCTGATAGGAGTCAGTGTAACTAACCCTGGTAATAGTCTGATAGGAGTCAGTGTAACTAACCCTGGTAATAGTCTGATAGGAGTCAGTGTAACTAACCCTGGTAATAGTCTGATAGGAGTCAGTGTAACTAACCCTGGTAATAGTCTGATAGGAGTCAGTGTAACCCTAACTAACCCTGGTAATAGTCTGATAGGAGTCAGTGTAACCCTAACTAACCCTGGTAATAGTCTGATAGGAGTCAGTGTAACTAACCCTGGTAATCGTCTGATAGGAGTCAGTGTAACTAACCCTGGTAATAGTCTGATAGGAGTCAGTGTAACTAACCCTGGTAGTAGTCTGATAGGAGTCAGTGTAACCCTAACTAACCCTGGTAATAGTCTGATAGGAGTCAGTGTAACTAACCCTGGTAATAGTCTGATAGGAGTCAGTATAACCCTAACTAACCCTGGTAATAGTCTGATAGGAGTCAGTGTAACCCTAACTAACCCTGGTAATAGTCTGATAGGAGTCAGTGTAACTAACCCTGGTAATAGTCTGATAGGAGTCAGTGTAACTAACCCTGGTAATAGTCTGATAGGAGTCAGTGTAACTAACCCTGGTAATAGTCTGATAGGAGTCAGTGTAACCCTAACTAACCCTGGTAATAGTCTGATAGGAGTCAGTGTAACTAACCCTGGTAATAGTCTGATGGGGGTCAGTGTAACTAACCCTGGTAATAGTCTGATGGGGGTCAGTGTAACCCTAACTATCCCTGGTAATAGTCTGATAGGAGTCAGTGTAACTAACCCTGGTAATAGTCTGATATGAGTCAGTGTAACTAACCCTGGTAATAGTCTGATAGGAGTCAGTGTAACTAACCCTGGTAATAGTCTGATAGGAGTCAGTGTAACTAACCCTGGTAATAGTCTGATAGGAGTCAGTGTAACTAACCCTGGTAATAGTCTGATAGGAGTCAGTGTAACCCTAACTAACCCTGGTAATAGTCTGATAGGAGTCAGTGTAACTAACCCTGGTAATAGTCTGATAGGAGTCAGTGTAACTATCCCTGGTAATAGTCTGATAGGAGTCAGTGTAACTAACCCTGGTAATAGTCTGGTAGGAGTCAGTGTAACCCTAACTAACCCTGGTAATAGTCTGATAGGAGTCAGTGTAACTAACCCTGGTAATAGTCTGATAGGAGTCAGTGTAACTAACCCTGGTAATAGTCTGATAGGAGTCAGTGTAACTAACCCTGGTAAAAGTCTGATAGGAGTCAGTATAACTAACCCTGGTAATAGTCTGATAGGAGTCAGTGTAACTAACCCTGGTAATAGTCTGATAGGAGTCAGTGTAACTAACCCTGGTAATAGTCTGATAGGAGTCGGTATAACCCTAACTAACCCTGTAATAGTCTGATAGGAGTCAGTGTAACCCTAACTAACCCTGGTAAAAGTCTGATAGGAGTCAGTGTAACTAACCCTGGTAATAGTCTGATAGGAGTCAGTGTAACTAACCCTGGTAATAGTCTGATAGGAGTCAGTATAACTAACCCTGGTAATAGTCTGATAGGAGTCAGTGTAACTAACCCTGGTAATAGTCTGATAGGAGTCAGTATAACTAACCCTGGTAATAGTCAGATAGGAGTCAGTGTAACTAACCCTGGTAATAGTCTGATAGGAGTCAGTGTAACTAACCCTGGTAATAGTCTGATAGGAGTCAGTGTAACCCTAACTAACCCTGGAAATAGTCTGATAGGAGTCAGTGTAACTAACCCTGGTAATAGTCTGATAGGAGTCAGTGAAACTAACCCTGGTAATAGTCTGATAGGAGTCAGTGTAACCCTAACTAACCCTGGTAATAGTCTGATAGGAGTCAGTGTAACCCTAACTAACCCTGGTAATAGTCTGATAGGAGTCAGTATAACCCTAACTAACCCCGGTAATAGTCTGATAGGAGTCAGTGTAACTAACCCTGGTAATAGTCTGATAGGAGTCAGTGTAACTAACCCTGGTAATAGTCTTATAGGAGTCAGTATAACTAACGCTGGTAATAGTCTGATAGGAGTCAGTATAACCCTAACTAACCCTGGTAATAGTCTGATAGGAGTCAGTGTAACTAACCGTGGTAATAGTCTGATAGGAGTCAGTGTAACTAACCCTGGTAATAGTCTGATAGGAGTCAGTGTAACTAACCCTGGTAAGAGTCTGATAGGAGTCAGTGTAACTAACCCTGGTAATAGTCTGATAGGAGTCAGTGTAACTAACCCTGGTAATAGTCTGATAGGAGTCAGTGTAACTAACCCTGGTAATAGTCTGATAGGAGTCAGTGTAACTAACCCTGGTAATAGTCTGATAGGAGTCAGTGTAACTAACCCTGGTAATAGTCTGATAGGAGTCAGTGTAACTAACCCTGGTAATAGTCTGATAGGAGTCAGTATAACCCTAACTAACCCTGGTAATAGTCTGATAGGAGTCAGTGTAACTAACCCTGGTAATAGTCTGATAGGAGTCAGTGTAACTAACCCTGGTAATAGTCTGATAGGAGTCAGTGTAACTAACCCTGGTAATAGTCTGATAGGAGTCAGTGTAACTAACCCTTGTAATCGTCTGATAGGAGTCAGTGTAACTAACCCTGGTAATAGTCTGATAGGAGTCAGTGTAACTAACCCTGGTAATAGTCTGATAGGAGTCAGTGTAACTAACCCTGGTAATAGTCTGATAGGAGTCAGTGTAACTAACCCTGGTAATAGTCTGATAGGAGTCAGTGTAACTAACCCTGGTAATAGTCTGATAGGAGTGAGTGTAACTAACCCTGGTAATAGTCTGATATGAGTCAGTGTAACTAACCCTGGTAATAGTCTGATAGGAGTCAGTGTAACTAACCCTGGTAATAGTCTGATAGGAGTCAGTGTAACCCTAACTAACCCTGGTAATAGTCTGATAGGAGTCAGTGTAACTAACCCTGGTAATAGTCTGATAGGAGTCAGTGTAACTAACCCTGGTAATAGTCTGATAGGAGTCAGTGTAACTAACCCTGGTAATAGTCTGATAGGAGTCAGTGTAACTAACCCTGGTAATAGTCTGATAGGAGTCAGTGTAACTAACCCTGGTAATAGTCTGATAGGAGTCAGTGTAACCCTAACTAACCCTGGTAATAGTCTGATAGGAGTCAGTGTAACTAACCCTGGTAATAGTCTGATAGGAGTCAGTGTAACTAACCCTGGTAATAGTCTGATAGGACTCAGTGTAACTAACCCTGGTAATAGTCTGATAGGAGTCAGTGTAACCCTAACTAACCCTGGTAATAGTCTGATAGGAGTCAGTGTAACCCTAACTAACCCTGGTAATAGTCTGATAGGAGTCAGTGTAACTAACCCTGGTAATAGTCTGATAGGAGTCAGTGTAACTAACCCTGGTAATAGTCTGATAGGAGTCAGTGTAACTAACCCTGGTAATAGTCTGATAGGAGTCAGTGTAACTAACCCTGGTAATAGTCTGATAGGAGTCAGTGTAACTCACCCTGGTAATAGTCTGATAGGAGTCAGTGTAACTAACCCTGGTAATAGTCTGATAGGAGTCAGTGTAACTAACCCTGGTAATAGTCTGATAGGAGTCAGTGTAACTAACCCTGGTAATAGTCTGATAGGAGTCAGTGTAACTAACCCTGGTAATAGTCTGATAGGAGTCAGTGTAACTAACCCTGGTAATAGTCTGATAGGAGTCAGTGTAACTAACCCTGGTAATAGTCTGATAGGAGTCAGTGTAACTAACCCTGGTAATAGTCTGATAGGAGTCAGTGTAACTAACCCTGGTAATAGTCTGATAGGAGTCAGTGTAACTAACCCTGGTAATAGTCTGATAGTTGTCAGTGTAACTAACCCTGGTAATAGTCTGATAGGAGTCAGTGTAACTAACCCTGGTAATAGTCTGATAGGAGTCAGTATAACTAACCCTGGTAATAGTCTGATAGGAGTCAGTGTAACCCTAACTAACCCTGGTAATAGTCTGATAGGAGTCAGTGTAACTAACCCTGGTAATAGTCTGATAGGAGTCAGTGTAACTAACCCTGGTAATAGTCTGATAGGAGTCAGTGTAACTAACCCTGGTAATAGTCTGATAGGAGTCAGTGTAACTAACCCTGGAAATAGTCTGATAGGAGTCAGTGTAACTAACCCTGGTAATAGTCTGATAGGAGTCAGTGTAACCCTAACTAACCCTGGTAATAGTCTGATAGGAGTCAGTGTAACTAACCCTGGTAATAGTCTGATAGGAGTCAGTGTAACTAACCCTGGTAATAGTCTGATAGGAGTCAGTGTAACTAACCCTGGTAATAGTCTGATAGGAGTCGGTGTAACCCTAACTAACCCTGGTAATAGTCTGATAGGAGTCAGTGTAACCCTAACTAACCCTGGTAATAGTCTGATAGGAGTCAGTGTAACTAACCCCGGTAATAGTCTGATAGGAGTCAGTGTAACTAACCCTGGTAATAGTCTGATAGGAGTCAGTGTAACTAACCCTGGTAATAGTCTGATAGGAGTCAGTGTAACTAACCCTGGTAATAGTCTGATAGGAGTCAGTGTAACCCTAACTAAACCTGGTAATAGTCTGATAGGAGTCAGTGTAACTAACCCTGGTAATAGTCTGATAGGAGTCAGTGTAACTAACCCTGTTAATAGTCTGATAGGAGTCAGTGTAACTAACCCTGGTAATAGTCTGATAGGAGTCAGTGTAACTAACCCTGGTAATAGTCTGATAGGATTCAGTGTAACTAACCCTGGTAATAGTCTGATAGGAGTCAGTGTAACTAACCCTGGTAATAGTCTGATAGGAGTCAGTGTAACTAACCCTGGTAATAGTCTGATAGGAGTCAGTGTAACTAACCCTGTTAATAGTCTGATAGGAGTCAGTGTAACTAACCCTGGTAATAGTCTGATAGGAGTCAGTGTAACTAACCCTGGTAATAGTCTGATAGGATTCAGTGTAACTAACCCTGGTAATAGTCTGATAGGAGTCAGTGTAACTAACCCTGGTAATAGTCTGATAGGAGTCAGTATAACTAACCCTGGTAATAGTCTGATAGGAGTCAGTGTAACCCTAACTAACCCTGGTAATAGTCTGATGGGAGTCAGTGTAACTAACCCTGGTAATAGTCTGATAGGAGTCAGTGTAACTAACCCTGGTAATAGTCTGATAGGAGTCAGTGTAACTAACCCTGGTAATAGTCTGATAGGAGTCAGTGTAACTAACCCTGGTAATAGTCTGATAGGAGTCAGTGTAACTAACCCTGGTAATAGTCTGATAGGAGTCAGTGTAACCCTAACTAACCCTGGTAATAGTCTGATAGGAGTCAGTGTAACTAACCCTGGTAATAGTCTGATAGGAGTCAGTGTAACTAACCCTGGTAATAGTCTGATAGGAGTCAGTGTAACTAACCCTGGTAATAGTCTGATAGGAGTCGGTGTAACCCTAACTAACCCTGGTAATAGTCTGATAGGAGTCAGTGTAACCCTAACTAACCCTGGTAATAGTCTGATAGGAGTCAGTGTAACTAACCCCGGTAATAGTCTGATAGGAGTCAGTGTAACTAACCCTGGTAATAGTCTGATAGGAGTCAGTGTAACTAACCCTGGTAATAGTCTGATAGGAGTCAGTGTAACTAACCCTGGTAATAGTCTGATAGGAGTCAGTGTAACCCTAACTAAACCTGGTAATAGTCTGATAGGAGTCAGTGTAACTAACCCTGGTAATAGTCTGATAGGAGTCAGTGTAACTAACCCTGTTAATAGTCTGATAGGAGTCAGTGTAACTAACCCTGGTAATAGTCTGATAGGAGTCAGTGTAACTAACCCTGGTAATAGTCTGATAGGAGTCAGTGTAACTAACCCTGGTAATAGTCTGATAGGAGTCAGTGTAACTAACCCTGGTAATAGTCTGATAGGAGTCAGTGTAACTAACCCTGGTAATAGTCTGATAGGAGTCAGTGTAACTAACCCTGGTAATAGTCTGATAGGAGTCAGTGTAACTAACCCTGGTAATAGTCTGATAGGAGTCAGTGTAACTAACCCTGGTAATAGTCTGATAGGAGTCAGTGTAACTAACCCTGGTAATAGTCTGATAGGAGTCAGTGTAACTACCCCTGGTAATAGTCTGATAGGAGTCAGTGTAACTAACCCTGGTAATAGTCTGATAGGAGTCAGTGTAACTAACCCTGGTAATAGTCTGATAGGAGTCAGTGTAACTAACCCTGGTAATAGTCTGATAGGAGTCAGTGTAACTAACCCTGGTAATAGTCTGATAGGAGTCAGTGTAACTAACCCTGGTAATAGTCTGATAGGAGTCAGTGTAACTAACCCTGGTAATAGTCTGATAGGAGTCAGTGTAACTAACCCTGGTAATAGTCTGATAGGAGTCAGTGTAACTAACCCTGGTAATAGTCTGATAGGAGTCAGTGTAACCCTAACTAACCCTGGTAATAGTCTGATAGGAGTCAGTGTAACTATCCCTGGTAATAGTCTGATAGGAGTCAGTGTAACTAACCCTGGTAATAGTCTGATAGCAGTCAGTGTAACCCTAACTAACCCTGGTAATAGTCTGATAGGAGTCAGTGTAACTAACCCTGGTAATAGTCTGATAGGAGTCAGTGTAACTAACCCTGGTAATAGTCTGATAGGAGTCAGTATAACTAACCCTGGTAATAGTCTGATAGGAGTCAGTGTAACTAACCCTGGTAATAGTCTGATAGGAGTCAGTGTAACTAACCCTGGTAATAGTCTGATAGGAGTCAGTGTAACTAACCCTGGTAATAGTCTGATAGGAGTCAGTGTAACTAACCCTGGTAATAGTCTGATAGGAGTCAGTGTAACTAACCCTGGTAATAGTCTGATAGGAGTCAGTGTAACTAACCCTGGTAATAGTCTGATAGGAGTCAGTGTAACTAACCCTGGTAATAGTCTGATAGGAGTCAGTGTAACTAACCCTGGTAATAGTCTGATAGGAGTCAGTGTAACCCTAACTAACCCTGGTAATAGTCTGATAGGAGTCAGTGTAACTATCCCTGGTAATAGTCTGATAGGAGTCAGTGTAACTAACCCTGGTAATAGTCTGATAGCAGTCAGTGTAACCCTAACTAACCCTGGTAATAGTCTGATAGGAGTCAGTGTAACTAACCCTGGTAATAGTCTGATAGGAGTCAGTGTAACTAACCCTGGTAATAGTCTGATAGGAGTCAGTATAACTAACCCTGGTAATAGTCTGATAGGAGTCAGTGTAACTAACCCTGGTAATAGTCTGATAGGAGTCAGTGTAACTAACCCTGGTAATAGTCTGATAGGAGTCAGTGTAACTAACCCTGGTAATAGTCTGATAGGAGTCAGTGTAACTAACCCTGGTAATAGTCTGATAGGAGTCAGTGTAACCCTAACTAACCCTGGTAATAGTCTGATAGGAGTCAGTGTAACCCTAACTAACCCTGATAATAGTCTGATAGGAGTCAGTGTAACTAACCCTGGTAATCGTCTGATAGGAGTCAGTGTAACTAACCCTGGTAATAGTCTGATAGGAGTCAGTGTAACTAACCCTGGTAATAGTCTGATAGGAGTCAGTGTAACTAACCCTGGTAGTAGTCTGATAGGAGTCAGTGTAACCCTAACTAACCCTGGTAATAGTCTGATAGGAGTCAGTGTAACTAACCCTGGTAATAGTCTGATAGGAGTCAGTATAACCCTAACTAACCCTGGTAATAGTCTGATAGGAGTCAGTGTAACTAACCCTGGTAATAGTCTGATAGGAGTCAGTGTAACTAACCCTGGTAATAGTCTGATAGGAGTCAGTGTAACTAACCCTGGTAATAGTCTGATAGGAGTCAGTGTAACTAACCCTGGTAATAGTCTGATAGGAGTCAGTGTAACTAACCGTGGTAATAGTCTGATAGGAGTCAGTGTAACTAACCCTGTTAATAGTCTGATAGGAGTCAGTGTAACTAACCCTGGTAATAGTCTGATAGGAGTCAGTGTAGCTAACCCTGGTAATAGTCTGATAGGAGTCAGTGTAACTAACCCTGGTAATAGTCTGATAGGAGTCAGTGTAACTAACCCTGGTAATAGTCTGATAGGAGTCAGTGTAACTAACCCTGGTAATAGTCTGATAGGAGTCAGTGTAACTAACCCTGGTAATAGTCTGATAGGAGTCAGTGTAACTAACCCTGGTACTAGTCTGATAGGAGTCAGTGTAACTAACCCTGGTAATAGTCTGATAGGAGTCAGTGTAACCCTAACTAACCCTGGTAATAGTCTGATAGGAGTCAGTGTAACTATCCCTGGTAATAGTCTGATAGGAGTCAGTGTAACTAACCCTGGTAATAGTCTGATAGCAGTCAGTGTAACCCTAACTAACCCTGGTAATAGTCTGATAGGAGTCAGTGTAACTAACCCTGGTAATAGTCTGATAGGAGTCAGTGTAACTAACCCTGGTAATAGTCTGATAGGAGTCAGTATAACTAACCCTGGTAATAGTCTGATAGGAGTCAGTGTAACTAACCCTGGTAATAGTCTGATAGGAGTCAGTGTAACTAACCCTGGTAATAGTCTGATAGGAGTCAGTGTAACTAACCCTGGTAATAGTCTGATAGGAGTCAGTGTAACTAACCCTGGTAATAGTCTGATAGGAGTCAGTGTAACCCTAACTAACCCTGGTAATAGTCTGATAGGAGTCAGTGTAACTAACCCTGGTAATAGTCTGATGGGGGTCAGTGTAACTAACCCTGGTAATAGTCTGATAGGAGTCAGTGTAACCCTAACTAACCCTGGTAATAGTCTGATAGGAGTCAGTGTAACTAACCCTGGTAATAGTCTGATGGGGGTCAGTGTAACTAACCCTGGTAATAGTCTGATGGGGGTCAGTGTAACCCTAACTATCCCTGGTAATAGTCTGATAGGAGTCAGTGTAACTAACCCTGGTAATAGTCTGATATGAGTCAGTGTAACTAACCCTGGTAATAGTCTGATAGGAGTCAGTGTAACTAACCCTGGTAATAGTCTGATAGGAGTCAGTGTAACTAACCCTGGTAATAGTCTGATAGGAGTCAGTGTAACTAACCCTGGTAATAGTCTGATAGGAGTCAGTGTAACTAACCCTGGTAATAGTCTGATAGGAGTCAGTGTAACTAACCCTGGTAATAGTCTGATAGGAGTCAGTGTAACCCTAACTAACCCTGGTAATAGTCTGATAGGAGTCAGTGTAACCCTAACTAACCCTGGTAATAGTCTGATAGGAGTCAGTGTAACTATCCCTGGTAATAGTCTGATAGGAGTCAGTGTAACTAACCCTGGTAATAGTCTGGTAGGAGTCAGTGTAACCCTAACTAACCCTGGTAATAGTCTGATAGGAGTCAGTGTAACTAACCCTGGTAATAGTCTGATAGGAGTCAGTGTAACTAACCCTGGTAATAGTCTGATAGGAGTCAGTGTAACTAACCCTGGTAATAGTCTGATAGGAGTCAGTATAACTAACCCTGGTAATAGTCTGATAGGAGTCAGTGTAACTAACCCTGGTATTAGTCTGATAGGAGTCAGTGTAACTAACCCTGGTAATAGTCTGATAGGAGTCGGTATAACCCTAACTAACCCTGGTAATAGTCTGATAGGAGTCAGTGTAACCCTAACTAACCCTGGTAAAAGTCTGATAGGAGTCAGTGTAACTAACCCTGGTAATAGTCTGATAGGAGTCAGTGTAACTAACCCTGGTAATAGTCTGATAGGAGTCAGTATAACTAACCCTGGTAATAGTCTGATAGGAGTCAGTGTAACTAACCCTGGTAATAGTCTGATAGGAGTCAGTATAACTAACCCTGGTAATAGTCTGATAGGAGTCAGTGTAACTAACCCTGGTAATAGTCTGATGGGAGTCAGTGTAACTAACCCTGGTAATAGTCTGATAGGAGTCAGTGTAACCCTAACTAACCCTGGAAATAGTCTGATAGGAGTCAGTGTAACTAACCCTGGTAATAGTCTGATAGGAGTCAGTGTAACTAACCCTGGTAATAGTCTGATAGGAGTCAGTGTAACCCTAACTAACCCTGGTAATAGTCTGATAGGAGTCAGTGTAACCCTAACTAACCCTGGTAATAGTCTGATAGGAGTCAGTATAACCCTAACTAACCCCGGTAATAGTCTGATAGGAGTCAGTGTAACTAACCCTGGTAATAGTCTGATAGGAGTCAGTGTAACTAACCCTGGTAATAGTCTTATAGGAGTCAGTATAACTAACCCTGGTAATAGTCTGATAGGAGTCAGTATAACCCTAACTAACCCTGGTAATAGTCTGATAGGAGTCAGTGTAACTAACCGTGGTAATAGTCTGATAGGAGTCAGTGTAACTAACCCTGGTAATAGTTTGATAGGAGTCAGTGTAACTAACCCTGGTAAGAGTCTGATAGGAGTCAGTGTAACTAACCCTGGTAATAGTCTGATAGGAGTCAGTGTAACTAACCCTGGTAATAGTCTGATAGGAGTCAGTGTAACTAACCCTGGTAATAGTCTGATAGGAGTCAGTGTAACTAACCCTGGTAATAGTCTGATAGGAGTCAGTGTAACTAACCCTGGTAATAGTCTGATAGGAGTCAGTGTAACTAACCCTGGTAATAGTCTGATAGGAGTCAGTGTAACTAACCCTGGTAATAGTCTGATAGGAGTCAGTATAGCTAACCCTGGTAATAGTCTGATAGGAGTCAGTGTAACTAACCCTGGTAATAGTCTGATAGGAGTCAGTATAACCCTAACTAACCCTGGTAATAGTCTGATAGGAGTCAGTGTAACTAACCCTGGTAATAGTCTGATAGGAGTCAGTGTAACTAACCCTGGTAATAGTCTGATAGGAGTCAGTGTAACTAACCCTGTTAATAGTCTGATAGGAGTCAGTGTAACTAACCCTGGTAATAGTCTGATAGGAGTCAGTGTAACTAACCCTGGTAATAGTCTGATAGGAGTCAGTGTAACTAACCCTGGTAATAGTCTGATAGGAGTCAGTGTAACTAACCCTGGTAATAGTCTGAGATGTTTGTTTGGTTTCGACCAACTTCATCTGTCTCCTGAGGACCCCAAACCTGAGTCGTGTCCCCCAGCTCCTCTACAGAGAGGTGAACAGAATATACAGGGTTATCTCTGAGGACCCCAAACCTGAGTCGTGTCCCCCAGCTCCTCTACAGAGAGGTGAACAGAACATACAGGGTTATCTCTGAGGACCCCAAACCTGAGTTGTGTCCCCCAGCTCCTCTACAGAGAGGTGAACAGAATATACAGGGTTATCCCTGAGGACCCCAAACCTGAGTCGTGTCCCCCAGCTCCTCTACAGAGAGGTGAACAGAATATACAGGGTTATCTCTGAGGACCCCGAACCTGAGTCGTGTCCCCCAGCTCCTCTACAGAGAGGTGAACAGAACATACAGGGTTATCTCTGAGGACCCCAAACCTGAGTCGTGTCCCCCAGCTCCTCTACAGAGAGCTGAACAGAATATACAGGGTTATCCCTGAGGACCCCGAACCTGAGTCGTGTCCCCCAGCTCCTCTACAGAGAGCTGAACAGAATATACAGGGTTATCTCTGAGGACCCCAAACCTGAGTCGTGTCCCCCAGCTCCTCTACAGAGAGGTGAACAGAACATACAGGGTTATCTCTGAGGACCCCAAACCTGAGTCGTGTCCCCCCAGCTCCTCTACAGAGAGGTGAACAGAACATACAGGGTTATCTCTGAGGACCCCGAACCTGAGTCGTGTCCCCCAGCTCCTCTGCAGAGAGGTGAACAGAACATACAGGGTTATCTCTGAGGACCCCGAACCTGAGTCGTGTCCCCCAGCTCCTCTACAGAGAGGTGAACAGAACATACAGGGTTATCTCTGAGGACCCCAAACCTGAGTCGTGTCCCCCAGCTCCTCTACAGAGAGGTGAACAGAATATACAGGGTTATCCCTGAGGACCCCGAACCTGAGTCGTGTCCCCCAGCTCCTCTACAGAGAGGTGAACAGAATATACAGGGTTATCTCTGAGGACCCCAAACCTGAGTCGTGTCCCCCCCAGCTCCTCTAACACCACATAGACCTGTATGCAGTGCCTTCTTCTATGGTTCTGGTTATTCCATGACCTCCTATGGAGGTCCCCCTCAGCAGAGCAGAGAGAGACAGGAGTTCATGTGAAGAAAAAGAAAGAAAGAACCGCAATCCCAGAAGAGAGAGAAAGGAGGAGGATGAGAGGAATTTAAATGATATCATCTGTTCTTCTTTTACCTTTTGTCTAGCGAGCGACACGTGGTGGAAAATGAGCTTCTCAGTGAGTTATTTGCAGAGCTGGATCTGTTATCCTTGTTATTATATTCCGTAGCAGAGACATAACAGCCGAGGTCTCCTCTTAGACACAGGTGGTCCCTCCGTCTCCACGCACACACACACACACACACGCACACGCACACACACACACACGCACACGCACACACACACACACGCACAGGCACACGCACGCACACACACAACGAAGACTGTGTTCAGGGCCAAGCTGCGCTGGGGTCACGGGTCGGAGGAAGAAGGGGGGTGGGGGGGTTTAAGACACGGACAGATGCATGTGAATTTAGGTAAGGGTGTTACATTTCAACACCTGCTTTCCTTGGCCTGTTAGCCCAGCCGGCTGGTCACCGTGTGTAGAGATAGTGATAATTAATCTGCTCTCCAGCTTTAGAGGAGCCGTCTGCACGGAGGAACACCGTGTAAAACCTACATTTGTTCAACAAATTACTCACATATGTTCTTCTCTGAAGAGAGAGAGAGAGATAGGAGGAGAGAGATAGGAGGAGATAGAGAAATGTGGATTGAAGATTCTTGTCATCCCACAGAGTTCTACTCCACAAGGAGGACAAGAATCTTATCGTCCCACAGAGTTCTACTCCACAAGGAGGACAAGAGTCTTATCGTCCCACAGAGTTCTACTCCACAAGGAGGACAAGAATCTTATCGTCCCACAGAGTTCTACTCCACAAGGAGGACAAGAGTCTTATCGTCCCACAGAGTTCTACTCCACAAGGAGGACAAGAATCTTATCGTCCCACAGAGTTCTACTCCACAAGGAGGACAAGAGTCTTATCGTCCCACAGAGTTCTACTCCACAAGGAGGACAAGAGTCTTATCGTCCCACAGAATTCTACTCCACAAGGAGGACAAGAGTCTTATCGTCCCACAGAGTTCTACTCCACAAGGAAAGGTCAAGAGTCTTATCGTCCCACAGAGTTCTACTCCACAAGGAGGACAAGAGTCTTATCGTCCCACAGAGTTCTACTCCACAAGGAGGCCAAGAGTCTTATCGTCCCACAGAGTTCTACTCCACAAGGAAAGGTCAAGAGTCTTATCGTCCCACAGAGTTCTACTCCACAAGGAGGCCAAGAGTCTTATCGTCCCACAGAGTTCTACTCCACAAGGAGGTCAAGAGTCTTATCGTCCCACAGAGTTCTACTCCACAAGGAAAGGTCAAGAGTCTTATCGTCCCACAGAGTTCTACTCCACAAGGAGGCCAAGAGTCTTATCGTCCCACAGAGTTCTACTCCACAAGGAGGACAACAGTCTTATCGTCCCACAGAGTTCTACTCCACAAGGAAAGGACCTCTTTGATGAGTCCCAAACGGCATTCTATTCCCTACGTATATAGTGGTCAAAAGTAGTGCACTATGAAGGAAATAGGGTGCCATTTAGTCACAGGTCTTCCACCTTTAACTAGTCAGTCGATCAGTCAGCCAGCCTTCCGTCTCGCTCTTTAATTAGTCAGTCAGTCAGCCAGCCTTCCGTCTAGCTCTTTAATTAGTCAGTCAATCAGTCAGCCAGCCTTCCATTTAATCAGTCAGCCAGCCAGTCAGCCAGCCTTCCATCTAGCTCTTTAACTAGTCAGTCAATCAGTCAGCCAGCCTTCCATCTAGCTCTTTAACTAGTCAGTCAATCAGTCAGCCAGCCTTCCATTTAACTAGTCAGTTAATCAGTTAGCAAGCCAGTTTGTCAGTCAGCCAGTCAGCCAGTCAGCAAGCCAGTTTGTCAGTTAGCCAGTTAACCAGTCAGTCAGCCAGTCCTAAAACTATACATGACGAAGGAATGACGTAAATTCTTAGTCAGAATATGATGGCTAATCGGGGTGAACTGAAGCTGCGTAGAACATTGAGAGGGTGGGAGGGTGAGTGATGGTGACATCTACTGAGGTGCGAGTCATCAGGATGTTCCTCTCTCACAGCTCCAGCTGATGACAACACCTGTCTGTCCATCCCCTGTCTGTCATCCACAGGGTCAAGTTGTGGTTCAGTTTCTCAGCCCTGAGTGGGTCCCCTCTGTTTCTGATGTTATATATAGAGAGAGGGGAGACTATGTATGCATGACCATGATCCAGTGTGATGAGAAAACAGTGCTGTGAGGAGACTGTTATTGTAACTTCAACACAGAGCAGAACAGAATAGAACATAACAGAATAGAACAGAGTAGAGCAGAACAGAACACTACAGAGTAGAGTAGAATAGAACACTACAGAATAGAGTAGAACAGAGTAGAATAGAGTAGAATAGAGTAGAATAGAACACTACAGAATAGAGTAGAACAGAGTAGAGCAGAACAGAACACTACTGAGTAGAACAGAGTAGAATAGAGTAGAATAGAACACTACAGAATAGAGTAGAACAGAGTAGAGCAGAACAGAACACTACTGAGTAGAGTAGAACAGAGTAGAATAGAGCAGAACACTACTGAGTAGAGTAGAACAGAGTAGAATAGAGCAGAACAGAACACTACAGAGTAGAGTAGAACAGAGTAGAGCAGAACAGAGTAGAATATAGCAGAACACTACAGAGTAGAGTAGAACAGAGTAGAGTAGAATAGAGCAGAACAGAACACTACGGAGTAGAGTAGAACAGAGTAGAATAGAACAGAATTGAACGTAACAGAACAGAGTAGAACAGAACAGAGCTGAGCAGATCAGAATTGAAAATAGCAGAGTAGATCAGAACAGAGTAGAATATAGCAGAACACTACAAAGTAGAGTAGAACAGAGCAGAGAAGATCAGAACCGAAAAGAACAGAGCAGGAATCCATTCTGGAACAGATGGTGGAGGCCTTTTGTAGAACCCTTGGCTCCGAGACCCACCCTACCTCCCCAACTATTTACATAGCAAGGCAGCTGCTCCTTCCCTCCTTCCCCCCATCTCTCACCCCAATAACTATAACCTCTCTCTCTGTCTCTCTTTCTTTCTCTCTCTCTCTGTAACGAACGTCGTCGGGAGAAGGAAAAGAAGACCAAGGTGCAGCGTGCTAAGTATTCATAAAACCTTTAATAAATACGAACACTTGAACAAAAACAACAAGTAACAAGTAAGTACCTAAGTATGGTTCTCAATCAGAGACAACAATAGACAGCTGCCTCTGATTGAGAACCACACCAGGCCA
Organism: Salvelinus fontinalis; assembly: GCF_029448725.1. Taxonomy (NCBI): domain Eukaryota; kingdom Metazoa; phylum Chordata; class Actinopteri; order Salmoniformes; family Salmonidae; genus Salvelinus; species Salvelinus fontinalis. The sequence continues at coordinate 1,392,623 of NC_074693.1, forward strand.
AACACCTAGAAATACAAAACAAAACATAGAACATTGACCACCAAAGTCCATTTGATGTCACAAAGCTGTCCAGTACTTCAAAAATATCCTCTCCTGTTGCCCTGGTTTCCAGTGGTTTGCAGAAGAGGATGTCTTCCTTAATTGACCCTCCCATAAACGTAACAGACATAATAATTGTTTCAAAACATCTGCCATGCCACTGATGCGTCATGAAACAGTGTTGTTTGATGAAGGCATTGTCTGTATAGTTTTTTGGGGCCTTTTCTCCCAGCATTGTCCCAGTCATATCCACGGCAGCAGGGAGAATTAAGTCCTCCACAATAGTTTTGGGCTTGCCTGTCCTAGCCACTCGGTAGCTCACCATATAAGATGCTTCTAGCCCCTTCTTATTAATGGTATCTGTTGCTTTTATACATGTCTTACTACTCAAAAGTTGTCTTAATTCTCGCTCAAAACACTCCTGTGGCTTATTTTTAAAATTGGCATGTTTTGTTTCTAAATGTCTGTTGAAGAGTGAAGGTTTCATCGAGTTGTGAGACAGTACTTTATCACATATAACACACTGTGGCTGAGGAAAGGCACTACTCCTAATATAAGTGAACCTCAAATCAATGTAGTTCTCATCATATTTGTGCCTCTTCTATGGTCCAACGTCCCTGTCTGTTGTTCGGTGCTTTTCCCGGGTTTGGGGGCAGTAGCTCTACGGCTGCATCAGATTCACAACGGTCAGTGTCCATGCTAGCTGGGCTAACAACAGATGTAGAATTACTGATGCTAGCATTTGATGTGCTCGTGAAAGCAGAACAACTTGTGTCATCGACAGGTGCAGGTGTAGTACTGCTGGTAGTAGCAGTACTGTCAGTAGAATTGGTATGTGTCTCTCTCTAATGACACAGGCCTTACTTTTTTTAACCATTTATCAATTTTTCGAGCAAACGGAATGACCAGCAGCTACGTTTGTCTACATAAGGACCGTTAGTGGAATTCCTGTGAGAGACTAACGGTTAACGTGATTGGATGTTCATTATTTGACTCGGCTACCTGAATTTGGCATTGTGTTATTATTTCTCTCAACACTAGATGGTTTCATTTTATTTTGGGCTGTGAAACGAGGCAACTCAGGCGAGAACCTTATCCAAATGTATAGCCCCGTTGGAAAATATAGAAATGGACTGTTTTAATGTTATTGTATTTTATTTAAAAAAAATGTGAATAAAATTTTTATTTGGCAAACCCCCGACTGCATTGCGCGTACCCCAGTTTACGAATACCTGCTCTAGAAGCACCAGATCATCAGCAAACAGTAGACATTTGACTTCAGATTCTATTAGGGTGAGGCCGGGTGCTGCAGACAGCATGCAGGTGCCCGGCCCGCCACAAGGAGACGCTAGAGCAAGATGAGACAAGCAAATCTCGGCCAGACAAACCCTCCCCTAACCCAGACAGCGCTGGGCCAATTGTGCGCCGCCTCATGGGTCTCCTGGTTACGGCCTGCTGTGACACAGCCTGGGATCGACCCCAGGCTGTAGTGATGCTTCTAGCACTGCGATGCACTCAGACCGTGTGTGTTAGGGTAAACAAACTATCTCCAAACACACTGGGCACAGACCTTCCATCTATCTATCTCCAAACACACTGGGCACAGACCTTCCATTTATCTATCTCCAAACACACTGGGCACAGACCTTCCATCTATCTATCTATCTCCAAACACACTGGGCACAGACCTTCCATCTATCTATCTCCAAACACACTGGGCACAGACCTTCCATCTATCTCTACCACATATCTTATTCTGTTCAGAAACCTGCTCTAAGATAATATGCCCAGGCAGCCAGTGCCGAGAACCTCGTCAGGGACCTCAGGGTTCAAATTCCAACCATATGTTCTGTTCTCCAATGTTCCACTATGATGCCCTGCAGAGAGAGATGTGAGAGACTGATAGTAAAGTTCACCGGGTTCTGACGTTCTGATAATGACTTTCTGACATTCCAAAGGTTCTGAGGGTTCTGTACCAATGTTCCAAGGCCTTATGAGGGGAAAAGTTTGGACACACCTACTCATTTATAAAAAAAATAAAGGGTTTATCTTTATTTTTACTATTTTCTACATTGTTGAATAATAGTGAAGACATCAAAACTATGAAATATAGTTTAAATAACACAGTCATGTGGAAACAAAAAATGTGTTAAACAAATGAAAATATATTTTTTAGATTTTTCAAAGTAGCCACCATTTGCCTTGATGACAGTTTTGCACACTTTTGGCATTCTCTCAACCAGCTTCATGAGGAATGCTTTTCCAGCAGTCTTGAAGGAGTTCCTACATGTGCTGAGCACTTGTTGGCTGCTTTTCCTTCACTCTGTGGTCCAACTCATCCCAAAACATCTCAATTGGGTTGAGTTCAGGTGATTGTGGAGGCCAGGTCATCTGATGCAGAACTCCATCACTCTCCTTCTCGGTCAAATAGCCCTGACACAGCCTGGAGGTGTGTTGGGTCATTGTCCTGTTGAAAAACAAACGATAGTCCCACTAAGGGCAAACCAGATGGGATGGCGTATCGCTGCAGAATGCTGTGGTAGCTATGTTGGTTAAGTGTGCCTTGAATTCCAAACAAATCACAGACAGTGTCACCAGCAAAGCACCATAACACCTCCTCCTCCATGCTTCACGGTGGGAACCACACCATCACACCTCCTCCTCCATGCTTCACGGTGGGAACCACACCATCACACCTCCTCCTCCATGCTTCACGGTGGGAACCACACATGTAGAGATCATCTGTTCACCTACTCTGTGTCTCACAAAGACACAGCGGTTGGAACCAATAATCTAAAATTTGGACTCGTCAGACTAAAGGACAGATTTCCACCGGTCTAATGTCCATTGCTCGTGTTTCTTGGCCCAAGCAAGTCTCTTCTTATTGGTGTCCTTTAGTTGTGGTTTCTTTCAAATATCGAATATGAAAGCCTGATTCACGCAGTCTCCTCTGAACATTTGATGTTGAGATGTGTCTGTTACTTGAACTCTGTGAAGCATTTATTTGGGCTGCAATCTGAGGCTGGTAACTCTAATGAACTTATCCTCTGCAGCAGAGGTAACTCTGGGTCTTCCTTTCCTGTGGCGGTCCTCATGAGCCAGTTTCATCGTAGCACTTGATGGGTTTTTTCGACTGCACTTGAAGAAACTTTCAAAGTTCTTGAAATGGTGCGGATTGTCTGACCTTAATGTCTTAAAGTAATGATGGACTGTCGTTTCTCTTTGCTTATTTGAGCTGCTCTTGCCATAATATGGCCTTGGTCTTTTACCAAATAGGGCTATCTTCTGTATACCACCCCTACACTGTCACAACACAATGTGTTTGAGCCAATCAGTTAAGGATAGAAATTCCACAAATGAAGGCACACCTGTTAATTGAAATGCATTCCAGCTGTCTACCTCATTTATATTTGACCTTTATTTAACCAGGCAAGTCAGTTAAGAACAAATTATTGTTTCAATGACGGCCTACCCCTACCAAACCCTAACCTGGACAACACTGGGCCAATTGTGCACCACCTTATGTGACTCTCAATCACGGCCGGATGTGATACAGCCTGGAATCAAACCAGGGTCTGTAGTGACAGCTCTGGCACTGAGATGCAGTGCCTTAGACCGCTGTGCCACTCGAGAGACCTCGTGAAACTGCCAAGAATGTGGGAAGCTGTCATCAATGCAAAGGGTGGCTACTTTGAAGAATCTAATATCTAAAATATATTTTGATTTGTTTAACACTTTTTTGGTTTCTACATGATTCCATATGTGCTCTTTCATAGTTTTGATGTCTTCACTATTATTTTACAATGTAGATGTCACGTGTGCTCCGGCCTCTAGGTCATCAGGCTGCTCATTATGGAGCACACCTGTCACCATCGTTACGCGCACCTGCGCGTCATCAGACTCACCTGGACTCCATCACTTCCCTGATTACCTTCCCTATAGATGTCACTCCCGTTGGTTCCTTCCGCAGGTGTCATTGTTTCTGTTCCTGGGTCAGTTCTGTGTGTTTGTTACGTGTTGGTTTATTTATTAAAACACTCCCGTTGGTTCCTTCCCCAGGAGTCATTATTTCTCTTCCTGTGTCAGTTCTGTTAAGTATGGTGGTTCGTGTCTCTTTATTTTGCGTTGTGTTTATTAAAACACTCCCTGAACTGGCTACCCGACTCTCAACGCACATTGTTACAGTAGAAAATACAATAAAGAAAAACCCTGGAATGGGTAGGTGTCCAAACTTTTGACTGGTACTGTACACAGAGACACACAGAGAGACACACACAGAGACACACAGAGAGACACACAGAGAGACACACAGAGAGACACACAGAGAGACACACAGAGAGACACACAGAGAGACACACAGAGACACACACACACAGAGACACACACACACACACAGAGACACACACACACACACAGAGACACACACACACACACAGAGACACACACACACACAGAGACACACACACACACACAGAGACACACACACACACAGAGACACACACACACACACAGAGACACACACACACACAGAGACACACACACACACACAGAGACACACACACACACACACAGAGACACACACACACACAGAGACACACACCCACACAGAGACACACACACACACAGAGACACACACACACACAGAGACACACACACACAGAGACACACACACACACAGAGACACACACACACACAGAGACACACACACACACAGAGACACACACACACACAGAGACACACACACACACAGAGACACACACAGAGACACACACACACACAGAGACACACACAGACAGCTGTGTTTTCACCATTAAAAATCCTATTTTTCACAAAACCCTAAACCCTAAACCCTAAAATACATTTGAACAAATTCAAGACCTCCTCTTCTTCTTCCTCCTGCTCCTCCTTTGCCTCTTCTACCTCCTCCCCCTCTTCTTCCTCCTGCTCCTCCTCTTCTTCATCCTGCTCCTCCTCCTCTTCTTCATCCTGCTCCTCCTCCTCTTCTTCATCCTGCTCCTCCTCCTCTTCTTCATCCTGCTCCTCCTCCTCTTCTTCATCCTGCTCCTCCTCCTCTTCTTCATCCTGCTCCTCCTCCTCTTCTTCATCCTGCTCCTCCTCCTCTTCTTCATCCTGCTCCTCCTCCTCTTCTTCATCCTGCTCCTCCTCCTCTTCTTCATCCTGCTCCTCCTCCTCTTCTTCATCCTGCTCCTCCTCCTCTTCTTCCTCGTGCTCCTCCTCCTCTTCTTCCTCTTGCTCCTCCTCCTCTTCTTCCTCGTGCTCCTCCTTCTACTCCTCTTCTTCCTCGTGCTCCTCCTCCTCCTCTTCTTCCTCGTGCTCCTCCTCCTCCTCTTCTTCCTCGTGCTCCTCTTCTGCTCCTCCTCCTCCTCCACTTCTTGCTCCTCCTCCTCCTTTTCCTCTACCTGTGTTAGACTAAGGTCTGACTGATGGAGAATCATTACTTAATGACTGTGGAGAGTTCAGGCTGAGGTGATGTACGTTAACTTTTAACTTTTTATTTTTTAGACATTCCATCTTAGCACGCTGAGAGAGACAGCTAGTCAGGGTCAGGGCTGCAGAGCCAGGGTCAGGGTTATGGAGCCAGGGTCAGGGTTATTGAGCCAGGGTCAGGGTTATAGAGCCAGGGTCAGGGTCAGGGTTATAGAGCCAGGGTCAGGGCTGCAGAGCCAGGGTCAGGGTCAGGGCTATGGAGCCAGGGTCAGGGCTATAGAGCCAGGGTCAGGGTTATAGAGCCAGGGTCAGGGTTATAGAGCCAGGGTCAGGGTTATGGAGCCAGGGTCAGGGTTATAGAGCCCGGGTCAGGGTTATAGAGCCAGGGTCAGGGTCAGGGTTATGGAGCCAGGGTCAGGGTTATGGAGCCAGGGTCAGGGTTATAGAGCCAGGGTCAGGGTCAGGGTTGTGGAGTCAGGGTCGGTTGATTGGCTGCCTCACAGCACACTTGACTTCCTCTTTCAGTATCTTTAATCATCTCTACCACAGTGCCTCTCTCTCTCTCTCTCTCTCTCTCTCTCTCTCTCTCAATTACTCTCTCTGTACTGCCCCTCTATCTATCTCTCTCTTTCTGTGCTGCACCTCTCGCTCTCTCTGTGACTCTCTCTCAATTCAATTCAATTGACTTTATTGACATGGCAAGTTCATTATTACTTACATTGTCAAAGTATACATATAGAAAAAATACATATATATTTATATATGAATAAATGGTTGGACCAACAGCAATAATAACAGTAGTAGTGGACATGGGCTTAGCATTAACAACAACTACAACAACAATATTAATCAGAACAACAATAAATTAAAGTAACGGTAGTAGACCAGTCTCAATATGACTGAGAAGACACATGACCTGGTAGTAGACCAGTCTCAATATGACTGAGAAGACACATGACCTGGTAGTAGACCAGTCTCAATATGACTGAGAAGACACATGACCCGGTAGTAGACCAGTCTCAATATGACTGAGAAGACACATGACCTGGTAGTAGACCAGTGTCAACGTGACTGAGAAGACACATGACCTGGTAGTAGACCAGTGTCAACATGACTGAGAAGACACATGACCTGGTAGTAGACCAGTGTCAACGTGACTGAGAAGACACATGACCTGGTAGTAGACCAGTGTCAACATGACTGAGAAGACACATGACCTGGTAGTAGACCAGTGTCAACATGACTGAGAAGACACATGACCTGGTAGTAGACCAGTGTCAACATGACTGAGAAGACACATGACCTGGTAGTAGACCAGTGTCAACATGACTGAGAAGACACATGACCTGATAGTAGACCAGTGTCAACATGACTGAGAAGACACATGACCTGGTAGTAGACCAGTGTCAACATGACTGAGAAGACACATGACCTGATAGTAGACCAGTGTCAACATGACTGAGAAGACACATGACCTGGTAGTTGACCAGTCTCAACATGACTGAGAAGACACATGACCTGGTAGTAGACCAGTGTCAACATGACTGAGAAGACACATGACCTGGTAGTAGACCAGTCTCAACATGACTGAGAAGACACATGACCTGGTAGTAGACCAGTGTCAACATGACTGAGAAGACACATGACCTGGTAGTAGACCAGTGTCAACATGACTGAGAAGACACATGACCTGGTAATAGACCAGTGTCAACATGACTGAGAAGACACATGACCTGGTAGTAGACCAGTGTCAACATGACTGAGAAGACACATGACCTGGTAGTAGACCAGTTTCAACATGACTGAGAAGACACATGACCTGGTAGTAGACCAGTCTCAACATGACTGAGAAGATACATGACCTGGTAGTAGACCAGTCTCAACATGACTGAGAAGACACATGACCTGGTAGTAGACCAGTGTCAACATGACTGAGAAGACACGTGACCTGGTAGTAGACCAGTGTCAACATGACTGAGAAGACACATGACCTGGTAGTAGACCAGTGTCAACATGACTGAGAAGACACATGACCTGGTAGTAGACCAGTCTCAACATGACTGAGAAGACACATGACCTGGTAGTAGACCAGTCTCAACATGACTGAGAAGACACATGACCTGGTAGTAGACCAGTGTCAACATGACTGAGAAGACACGTGACCTGGTAGTAGACCAGTGTCAACATGACTGAGAAGACACATGACCTGGTAGTAGACCAGTGTCAACATGACTGAGAAGACACATGACCTGGTAGTAGACCAGTGTCAACATGACTGAGAAGACACATGACCTGGTAGTAGACCAGTGTCAACATGACTGAGAAGACACATGACCTGGTAGTAGACCAGTGTCAACATGACTGAGAAGACACATGACCTGGTAGTAGACCAGTCTCAACATGACTGAGAAGACACATGACCTGGTAGTAGACCAGTCTCAACATGACTGAGAAGACACATGACCTGGTAGTAGACCAGTGTCAACATGACTGAGAAGACACATGACCTGGTAGTAGACCAGTCTCAACATGACTGAGAAGACACATGACCTGGTAGTTGACCAGTCTCAACATGACTGAGAAGACACATGACCTGGTAGTAGACCAGTGTCAACATGACTGAGAAGACACATGACCTGGTAGTAGACCAGTCTCAACATGACTGAGAAGACACATGACCTGGTAGTAGACCAGTCTCAACATGACTGAGAAGACACATGACCTGGTAGTAGACCAGTGTCAACATGACTGAGAAGACACATGACCTGGTATGAAAGACAAAACAAGATGGGATATATTATCCACATTACTTTGCACTTTTCACTGGCTGTCCCTCAGGTTGTGGCAGGAGGACACATATTTGGCTGCCAAAACTGCACATTTTGGCTTTTCACCCAATAAATATTAGAATTTTTTCTTCATCTTTTATAGTTTCAAATTCTTTGTATTGAATTATACTTTTGGGAAATAAATATTCTCTTAGGTCTGAGTATTTGTCACAGTGTAGTAGGAAATGCAGCTCTGTCTCTACCTCTCCCTTGGAGCAGAGTGAGCACAGCCTGACCTCTCTGGGCAGCCAGGTTTGTCTGTGATGACCGGTCTCTATAGCCTGACTGTGCTCACTGAGTCTGTACCTAGTCAGTGTTTTCCTCAGTTTTCTATCAGTCACAGTGGTCAGATAGTCTGCCACCAAGCACTGTCTGTTTAGAGACAAATAACAAACTTAGATTTTTTGTAGTGTCTTTCCAATATGTGATATATTTTTATTTTTGTTTTGTGATGATTTGGTTGGGCCAGATTTTCTGAGTGCTGTCCTGAGGCTCTATTGGGTTGGTTTGGGTTGGTGAACTGAGCCTCAGAACCAGCTGGCTGACTGCTGTCCTGAGGCTCTATGGGGTTGGTTTGGGTTGGTGAACTGAGCCTCAGAACCAGCTGGCTGACTGCTGTCCTGAGGCTCTATGGGGTTGGTTTGGGTTAGTGATCTGAGCCTCAGAACCAGCTGGCTGACTGCTGTCCTGAGACTCTATGGGGTTGGTTTGGGTTAGTGAACTGAGCCTCAGAACCAGCTGGCTGAGGGGACTCTTCTCTGGTTCCTCTCTTGACATAGTAGAGCTGTGTGATGGAATGTTTTGGGGTCACTTGTTTTTAGATGGTTGCAAAATTTGATGGCTCTTTTTTCTATTCGAATGAGGAGGGGGTATTGGCCTAATTCTGCCCTACATGCGTTATTTGGAGTTTTTCTTTGCACTTGCACTACAGTCCAGCAAAACTCAGCATTCAGTATTTCGATTGGATGTTTGTCCCATTTGGTAAATTCATTTTTATAGATTGGACCCCATACTTCACTGCCATATAGAGCAATTGGTTCTATAACTGATTGAAAAATGTTGAGACAGATTTTAATTGGAATTTCGATTTTGATGTTCCTTTTAATGGCATAGAATGCTCTTCTTGCTTTGTCTCTCAGCTCGTTCACAGCCATGTGAAAGCTACCTGTGTTGCTAATATTTAGTCCTAGATACGTGTAGTTTTTGGTGTGTTCTAATAGAACTGTGTCCAAATAGAATTTATATTTGTCATCCAGATTTCCGGACCTTTTTTGGAATATCATTATATTTGTTTTTTTAGGTTAACGGTCAGAGCCCAGGTCTGACAGAACCTGTGAAGACGATCTGGATGCTGCTGTAACCCCTCTTTAGTGGGAGACAGCAGCACCAGACACTTGATTTCAGTGTTGTGTAGGGTGATACCAAGTGCTGCCGATTCTTCTAATGTTTTTGCCAATTCATTAATGTAGATGTTAAATAATGTTGGACTTATTGGGCAGCCCTGTTTCACTCCCCGCCCCTGAGAGAAGAAGTCTGTTTGCTTGTTGCCAATTTTGACCGCACGTTTGTTTTTAGTGTACATTGATTTAATAACATCATATGTTTTCCCTCCAATACCACTTTCTATTAGTTTATTAAAAAGACCTTCGTGCCAAATTGAATCAAATGCTTTCTTGAAATCTACAAAACACGAGTAGATTTTGCCCGTGTTTGGGTTTACTTGTTTGTCAATTAGAGTGTGGAGGGTGTAAATGTGGTCTGTTGTACGATAATTTTTTTCGAAATCCAATCTGGCTTCTGCTCAGGACGTTGTGTTCGTCAAGGAAATGGTGTAGTCTGCTTTTTATAATACTGCAGAGAATTTTCCTCTGTAATTATTTGGGTCAAATTTGTCTCCATTTTTATAGATTGGTGTGATCAATCCCTGGTTCCAAATATTGTTATAAATATGTATATTTGATCATTTCAATTAAAATACCATCACACCACAGGCCTTTTTGGGTTGGTGAGTGCATAGTTTTTCCAATAATTCTTCTTCTGTATTTGGGGTATCTACAGGATTCTGATAGTCTTTGACTGCTAATTCAAGGATTTGTAATTTTTCTTGTATATCTTTTTGTTCTGGGCTCTTTGTTATATTGCTGTAGAAGTTTGCAAAGTGATTTCTCCACATATCCCCATTTTGGATAGCCAATTCCTCATGATGAGGTTTGTTTAATTTATTCCAATTCTCCCAGAAGTGGTTTGATTCTATGGATTCCTCAATTCCATCCAGCTGATTTCTAATGTGCTGTTCCTTTTTTGTTCTTAGGGTGCGTTTGTATTGCTTCAGTGTTTCCCCATATTGAAGGCGTATATTTTTGTTGTCTGGTTCTCTGTGTTTTTGATTAGATATATTTCTCAATGACTTTCTTAGATTTTTGCAATCCTTATCAAACCATTTTTCATTATCTGTTATTTTTGGTTTGCTCTTATGCGTCTTTAGATTATCCAAGGAGGCTAATTTGTCAGATATAAAGTTTATGTTCCTAACGGCCAAATTTACACCTTCATTGCTGAAGGAGAATGTTAAAGCTAAAAAGTTGTCCAGGAGAGATTGTATTTTTTGGCTACTAATTGCTTTATGGTAGATGTCTGTACTGTTTGCACTCCATCTATAGGCTTGTTTAGTACCATGTAATTTATTGGGCCGTGATGCTTCATGGTTGGGTTCTGCTCTTCTCAGATACACTGTGGTGTGAGAGGTGTTAGTGGGCTGACTGTGAAGGCTCTGAGAGACTCTGGGTTTAGGTCGGTGAGGAAGTAGTCTACAGTGCTGCTGCCAAGGGATGAGCTGTAGGTGTACCTACCAAAAGAGTCTCCTCTCAGCCTGCCATTGACTATGTACAGACCCAGTGTTCGACAGAGCCTCAGGAGCTGTACTCCGTTTTTGTTTTTCACTTTGTCATAGTTGTTTCTGTGGGGGTATGTGGGGAGGGAAAGGTTGTTGCTTCCTGGTAGGTGTTTATCCCCATGACTGTTAATAGTGTCTTGTTCTTCTGCTGTTCTAGCATTCAGGTCTCCACAGACCAGTACGTTGCCTTGGGCCTGAAAGTGACTAATCTCCCCCTCTAGAATAAAGAAGCTCTCTTCATTGAAGTAGGGTGACTCTGAGGGGGGAATGTATGTGGCACAGAGGAAGACATTTTTATCTGTCAAGATAGCCTCCTTGTTGATTCATAACCAGATAAAGAATTCTCCTGTTTTGATCAATTCGATTGAATTAATTAGTTCAGATTTATACCATATTAACATTCCCCCTGAGTCTCTGCCCTGTCTGATTCCTTTTAATTTAGTGGATGGTATGATTATCTCCCTATAACCTAGTGGACAGCCAGTGGAAACATCACCTCTGCACCATGTTTCCTGTAGTACTACAATATCAACATCATCAATTTCTTTCAGGAAGTCTGGGTTTCTGCTCTTTAGCCCAAAAGCAGAGGACTTCAATCCTTGTCAATTCCAACATGCAACGTAAAAAGATTTCATCACTTTTTCTTTTCTTTACCTTCAAAATGAGACAAACACTCACAATTCAACAAGAACTATAAAAAAAATGTTTTCAATTAAAGTAAACTCGTATTATGCAAATGTGATTTGTTTTATCATTTAAGCATTTGTGTCATGCCACTTGGGTGGATGTAGTGTGAGGATGGTGGAGTTGATGTGCTCATCTTACCATGACCCTCCGCCTATCACATGTGAGCATCCATGATCCTCGGCCTATCACATGTGAGCATCCATGATCCTCGGCCTATCACATGTGAGCATAGTAGACTCAGCATTTGTTTAATGTCACTCATTTGGTTGGTGGGGGCTGGGCCAGTTGCTCCTCTCACAGCCTGTGCGTAGCTCTGCCTGCTGGGCCGTGGCTCCTTCAGGTGTGGGTCTGCGGTGGGGAGGAGGGGGGTGGGAGGCCTCATCTGGGTGGCTCTGAAGGTGGGCTGGGGTGGTCTGTGCTGCGCTGGCTGTGGTGGGCATTGAGGTTGGTGGTGCTGTGGTCGTGGCTGGGGGGTCCAGGGTGCTGGTCCGGGGTGTTGTCTTGGTGATCTCGGAGGGGTGGAAATTGCTCCGCTGTTCCTGGGTGGACAGGTCGGGCTGCGGTTTAAAGCAACGTCCTTGAGAGTCTTGGCAAGGATGGGGACTGTCTCCCTGTACAGGTGAACATGGTCATAGAGACAGTCCAGACCGAGGGTGGGATGGTGGGCCAGGTGTACATTGGGTCGCAGGGCACAGTCCCTGGAGAGACTGGCATTTATTCTTTGGATTGTGGCAGAGTGGAAGTCCTTCCTCTGTAGAAGGGTTAACACCACGATTCTTGAGTTGGGGAAGATTGCGGAGGCCTTGTCAATCACTCCCCGTAGTGAAGTCGCAACCCTCTCTTGCTGAGCACGCAGGTCGTTGATTCCGGTATGTATGATTGTGGCTTGGCGACCCGAGCTGGGCCTTATCAAGCAGCTCCATGGCACTCTGCGTTGTTGGGCAGCACACTTCTCGTTTTGTGTCTAGGGAAAAGTTTCTTCTCTTGAACAAACTTCCCATTTGAGTGTGGGTGTTGGAACTGGGGTGTGGCTGGTCTGTGTCGGTGCCACTGTCAGTGGGAGGCTGTTCTGTGGGTTGGGGAGGAGGGGTGCAGCAGCCAGGGCTGGGGAAGTCTGGCTGGTTGAGGTGGGCTCCTCTGCTGTGTGAGGGCAGGGCTGGGGAAGTCTGGCTGGTTGAGCTGGGCTCCTCTGCTGTGTGAGGGCAGGTCATAGGGTGGTGATCTATCTGCTCCTGCAGCCTCTCCTCTGCTCTCTTTCTCTCCTGCAGCTCCTCTCTTAGTGCGGTCAGCTCCTTATTGCTGCTCTGTCTGTCTTTTTGGAGCTCTCTCACCTCCTTTGTTAGATCAGCCAGCTCTCTCTTGAGTCCGTCTCTCTCTTGCTGAACCTCTTTCAGCTGTGTTGCAAGGCTGCTGTCCTGCTCTGTCCTCACCTTGGTTAGGAGCTCCTCTAAGGTGTGGTTGTCTGGTTGCTGCTTGCTCACGCTCTCCCTGAGCAGGACCACCTCCCCCTCCAGTTTGGTGAACTCATCCCTCATGGCAGCCATGGTGGTGAGGGCCTGAGCCTGCTCTGCACTGAGGGGGTCGCTCTCCTCCTGGGGCGTGTCCTCCACTATGGTGGGAAGAGAGTTGCTGGATGTGCCTTTTTGGGTGGGGAGGGTAGGGGTGAGGGTGGTGCTGGTGGAGTTTGTCTTGTGGGAGGGCATGTCACTGGTGGTGTTCTTCTCTCTCTCCGCTCTCTCCTTATTGGTCTGAAAGTCTGTTTCAAACAGCCTGATGTGACCTTGCACCATGACAGTCCCAGTCTTGTAGAGGTTGATTGTTATCATGGTGCTGTCAGCGTCGTCTGTCTCTTTGATTTTCAGCTTCCACCCATTACAGATTCCCTATTTCTTTATGGATGGGTAGTGAGAGCAGACTGCTGAGCGCCATGCATTTGGCTGGTCAGTGAGGAAGATGAGATTACTCACGTCACCGTTTTTGTAGAGGTCTGCAAAAAGGGTTTCTGGCCTCTCTAGTAGTTTCTGTTTAAAAGCTTTCCTCGTTGTGTCATTTCTGGCCTCTTTAGGGTAGAGAATGGACTCTGCGCTGAGGGGGAGTGGGGACATGGTGTCTGTGAGCTCTGCTGCTACTGCTACTACGGCAACCGATTGTCTGCTGCTGTTGCTAGCTAGCGCTAATTTAGTTCAAAAGCCAGCAAAAAGAACGACAAATCTTCACACAAAAAAACAGAAGATACGTTTAAAGTTAGTCCGTGCTCCTTTTTGGTTTACTCACTCAGTTTGGTCGTTTGATGTAGTTGTATTAACTGCCCTTGCTAGGTTTGTTCCAGCTCGTTTCTTCTGGCTAGCTTGTTAGTCTGCTGGCTAAGTTTATGTTGTGTAGCTAGCTAGACTCAAAACTTCTTAAAGGCGCAAAGTGACTTTTTTTTCAATTCTGAATGAATAGAGTTGTTGTTCATCACTTGTCTGGAATTCTTTTTCGATTAGAGTGTTTATCTCATTCTAAAAACAAAACAATATGAAATATATCAGGAGCTCATGTTGAGCATGACTCTCTCTCTCTCTCTCTCTCTGTGCCTCTCTCTCTCTCTCTCTCTCTCTCTGTGCCTCTCTCTCTCTCTCTCTCTCTCTCTCTCTCTCTCTCTCTCTCTCTCTCTCTCTCTCTCTCTCTGTGCCTCTCTCTCTCTCTCTCTCTCTCTGTGCCTCTCTCTCTCTCTCTCTCTCTCTCTCTCTCTCTCTCTCTGTGCCTCTCTCTCTCTCTCTCTCTCTCTCTCTCTCTCTCTCTCTCTCTCTCTCTCTCTGTGCCTCTCTCTCGCTCTCTCTCTGTGCCTCTCTCTCTCTGTGCCTCTCTCTCTCTCTCTCTCTCTCTCTCTGTGCCTCTCTCTCTCTCTCTCTCTCTCTCTCTCTCTCTCTCTGTGCCTCTCTCTCTCTCTCTCTGTGAATCTCTCTCTCTCTCTTCTCGTTCTCTTTCCGTGCCTCTATCTCTTTTTTTTTGTCTGACGCATGCAAGTTGTTGTTGACACAGAGTGAGTCCTTGGGCTGAGATCTAACATATTCCAGATAATGTATTACAAAGTACAGGTCCTTTAGTTCCCAGAGAGAGTGATTTAGTGAGCCACTCTGTTGTGCCTGTGGCAGGTCTGTGTGTGTTCTGACGGAGCCTCTGTCCCAAATGTAGGGTTTGATTACCAATGATGACGAGACGGCCTACAGGGAGGAGGAGAGGGCTCTGGGAGTGTGGTGCCTGAAAAACAACCTCTCACTCAACGTCAACAAAACAAAGGAGATGATCGTGAACTTCAGGAAACAGCAGAGGGAGCACCCCCCCCCCCCCCCCCCCCTGTCTACATCGACGGGACAACAGTGGAGAAGGTGGAACGCTTCAAGTTCCTTGGCGTACACATCACAGACAAACTGAAATGGACCACCCACACAGACAGCGTGGTGAAGAAGGCTCAACAAAGCCTCTTATGTATGATCCGGGGACCTTGGGTAATAGGATGCCAAAGTGCTGTGGGACATTAAAACAGACGAGGGGAGGTGGATAGGTTTGGAGGAGGAGAACAAAGAGGAGCTGGAGGAGAAGGGTGAATAGATGTGAGGAGGAGGAGGTTAAGGAGGAGGAGGAGGAGAAGTAGGAAGGGAAGGTGGAGAGGGAGGAGGAGGTGGCGGAGGTGGAGTGGAAGAGGAAGAGGAGGAGGAGGAGGTAATGTGAGGTGAAGGTGGGCGAAGAGGAAGAGGAGGCGGAGGTGGAGGAGGTAATGTGAGGTGAAGGAGGAGGTGGAGGAAGAGGCGGAGGTGGATAAGGTGGAGGAGGAGGTAATTGGAGGTGGAGGAGGAGGAGGTGGAGGAGGTGGTAATGTGAGGTGGAGGAGGTGGTAATGTGAGGTGGAGGGGGAGGTAATGTGAGGTGAAGGGGGAGGTAATGTGAGGTGGAGGGGGAGGTAATGTGAGGTGGAGGGGGAGGTAATGTGAGGTGGAGGGGGAGGTAATGTGAGGTGGAGGGGGAGGTAATGTGAGGTGGAGGGGGAGGTAATGTGAGGTGGAGGGGGAGGTAATGTGAGGTGGAGGGGGAGGTAATGTGAGGTGGAGGAGGAGGAGGTGGAGGTTCAATATAAGAGGAGAGGCTGAGCTATTCTGATTCTGAGTCTGAGATGTTCTGAGTCTGAGATGTTCTGAGTCTGAGATGTAATACTCCACTCTGATCTACATCATCTACTAATGGACCAGGCTGCTGAGAGACCGGGCTGCTGAGAGACCGGGCTGCTGAGAGACCAGGCTGCTGAGAGATCGGGCTGCTGAGAGACCGGGCGGCTGAGAGACCGGGCGGCTGAGAGACCAGGCTGCTGAGAGACCAGGCTGCTGAGAGACCAGGCTGCTGAGAGACCAGACTGCTGAGAGACGGGGCTGCTGAGGGACGGGGCTGCTGAGAGACGGGGCTGCTGAGGGACGGGGCTGCTGAGGGACGGGGCTGCTGAGGGACGGGGCTGCTGAGAGACGGGGCTGCTGAGGGACGGGGCTGCTGAGGGACGGGGCTGCTGAGAGACGGGGCTGCTGAGAGACGGGGCTGCTGAGGGACGGGGCTGCTGAGAGACGGGGCTGCTGAGGGACGGGGCTGCTGAGAGACGGGGCTGCTGAGGGACGGGGCTGCTGAGGGACGGGGCTGCTGAGGGACGGGGCTGCTGAGGGACGGTGCTGCTGAGGGACGGGGCTGCTGAGGGACGGGGCTGCTGAGGGACGGGGCTGCTGAGGGACGGGGCTGCTGAGGGACGGGGCTGCTGAGGGACGGGGCTGCTGAGGGACGGGGCTGCTGAGGGACGGGGCTGCTGAGGGACGGGGCTGCTGAGGGACGGGGCTGCTGAGGGACGGGGCTGCTGAGGGACGGGGCTGCTGAGGGACGGGGCTGCTGAGGGACATGTTGTTCTTAACTACGGTTCCCGTTACCGGGATCATTTCCCTAAACAACCACTGAATTGCAGAGCGCCAAATTCAAAAATAATCCTAAAAATATTTATAATCATGGAAGCACAAGTGAAATATACCAAAACACAGTTTAGCTTGTTGTTAATCCACCTATCGTGTCAGATTTTGAAAATATGCTTTACAGCGAAAGCAATCCAAGCGTTTATGAGTGTATCAATCAATACTAGAACAGCTAGCCTTATATTAGCTTGGTCAGAAAAAAAAAACTTCTTGACGTTAGGGGTCAGATTATTATTATTTTTTTAAAATAACGTTCCCAAGGTAAACGGACTATTTCTCAGGTCCAGATCGTAGAATATGCATATAATTTACAGATTAGGATAGAAAACACTCCAAAGTTTCCAAAACTGTCAAAATATTGTCTGTGAGTATAACAAAACTAATTTTGCAGGCGAAAACCTGAGGAAATCTAACCCAGAAGTGATTTTTTTTTTTTTTATCTGTGTTTCATTGCCCATCTTTCTTCCATTTAAAGGGGTATCAACCAGATTCCTTTTCCAATGGCTTCCTCAGGCTGTGACCAGGCTATAGACATAGTTTCAGGCTTTTATTTTGAAAAATGAACGAGATTTTTCAAAACTAGTCAGGTGTCCTTTGATTAGTTCCTGCGCGCGAGAGAGGGTGAACAGGCAGTAACTCGGGTGGTTGATGTCCTTGATGATCTTTTTGGCCTTTCTGTGACATCAGGTGCTGTAGGTGTCATGGAGGGCAGGTAGTTTGCCCCCGGTGATGCGTTGGGCAGACCGCACCACCCTCTGAGCAGTTGCCCTACCAGGCGGTGATACAGCCCGACAGGATGTTCTCAATTGTGCATCTGTAAAGGTTTGTCAGGGTTTTTGGTGACAAGCCAAATTCCTTCAGCCTCCTGAGGTTGAAGAGGCACTGTTGTGCCTTCACCATGCTGTCTGTGTGGGTGGACCAATTCAGTTTGTCCGTGATGTGTATGCAGAGGAACTTGAAACTTTCCACCTTCTCCACTACTGTCCCGTCGATGTGGATAGGGGGGTGCTCCCTCTGCTGTTTCCTGAAGTCCACGATCATCTCCTTTGTTTTGTTGACGTTGAGTGTGAGGTTATTTTCCTGACACCACACTCCGAGGGCCCTCACCTCCTCCCTGTAGGCCGTCTTGTCGTTGTTGGTAATCTACTACTGTTGTGACGTCTGCAAACTTAATGATTGAGTTGGAGGCGTGCATGGCCACGCAGTCATGGGTGAACAGGGAGTATAGGAGAGGGCTGAGAACGCACCCTTGTGGGGTCCCAGTGTTGAGGATCAGTGAAGTGGAGGTGTTGTTTCCTACCCTCACCACCTGGGGGGCGGCCCATCAGGAAGTTCAGGACCCAGTTGCACAGGGCGGGGTCGAGACCCAGGGCCTCCAGCTTGATGATGAGTTTGGAGGGTACTATGGTGTTAAATGCTAAGCTGTAGTCAATGAACAGCATTCTCACATAGGTATTCCTCTTGTCCAGGTGGTTTAGGGCAGTGTGCAGTGTGGTTGCGATTGCGTTGTCTGTGGATCTGTTGGGGCAGTATGCAAACTGAAATGGGTCTAGGGTGACAGGTAAGGTGGAGGTGATATGATCCTTGACTAGTCTCTCAAAGCACTTCATGATGACAGAAGTGAGTGTTACGGGGCGGTAGTCATTTAGTTCAGTTACCTTTGCCTTCTTGGGTACAGGAACAATGGTGGCCATCTTGAAGCATGTGGGGACAACAGACTGTGAAAGGGAGCGATTTAATTGGTCCGGAACTTCATGAAGCATTCTTATCATACTGAACAAGTGAGAGGGGAGGGGAGAAGAGCGGAAAGGAGGGAGAGGAGAGGGAGGGGGGAGGGAGGCGAGAGGAGAGGGAGGCGAGAGGAGGGGGGGAGGGAGGCGAGAGGAGAGGGAGGCAAGAGGAGAGGGAGGCGAGAGGAGAGGGAGAAAAGTTAAAGGACAATTCCCTACATTATATGGTGCCTTGTGTTATAGTTATTACAGAGAGAGGAGGGAGGGTGTGAAAAGAAAGGAGAGAGGGGATCGGAGGGAAGAGGAGGGGATGGAAGGGGAGAGGAGAGGAAAGGAGGGGACAGGAGATGGGGAGAGGGGAGACGAGGTGGAGTGAGGGGGGGGAGGGGAGAGGAAGCTAGAGGAGAGGAAGGGAGGGAGGGGGAGAGGTGGATAGGGACAGGAGGGAAGAGGAGGGGAGACGAAATGAAGCTAGATGAATGAGGGGGGAGGGGAGGAAAGGGGAGAGGAAGGGAGGGAGGGGGGGAGAGGGACAGGAGAGGAGAGGAGGGGAGACGAAATGAAGCTAGATGAATGAGGGGAGGAGAGGAGGGGAGAGAGAGGAGAGGGGTGAGTAGAGTAGAGGATAGGTGAGGAGAGGAGAGGAGAGGAGAGAAGGGTTGAGGAGCGGAGAGCAGAGGTGAGGGGAGGAGAGGAGGGGCGTGAGTCCATTGTAACAGTTTTAGTGATGTTCAGGCCTGCTGTCAGGGAGAGTATTAACTTCTGCTCCTCTGATGGTGACCAATGCCTGAGGCATCCTTCTCTTCCCTGGCACCACTGGACCCTTTACTCTCAACAATACACACATACACAGACACACACAGACACACACACACACACACACACACACACACACACACACACACACACACACACACACACACACACACACACACACACACACACACACACACACACACACACACACACACACACACACAGACACACACAGACACACACAGACATACACACACACACACACACATACAGATACACACACACACACACATACAGACACACACACACATACAGACACACACACAGACTCACTATATAGCCATACCTGTCTATTCCAGGCTCCCTCGTGTTCTGTGTAATAAAGACGAAACCGTCATCACAACATAGATGGAGGCATGGAGGGAGGGATGTTCCCAGATATTTTCCTCGGCGGGAGCACCATCAACATCCTGTCAGCTTCTGGAGACCATGTTTTAGGGATTCACAAACCACTCCTCAGGGACCATGTTTTAGGGATTCACAAACCACTCCTCAGGGACCATGTTTTAGGGATTCACAAACCACTCCTCAGGGACCATGTTTTAGGGATTCACAAACCACTCCTCAGGGACCATGTTTTAGGGATTCACAAACCACTCCTCAGGGACCATGTTTTAGGGATTCACAAACCACTCCTCAGGGACCATGTTTTAGGGATTCACAAACCACTCCTCAGGGACCATGTTTTAGGGATTCACAAACCACTCCTCAGGGACCATGTTTTAGGGATTCACAAACCACTCCTCAGGGACCATGTTTTAGGGATTCACAAACCACTCCTCAGGGACCATGTTTTAGGGATTCACAAACCACTCCTCAGGGACCATGTTGTTGTTGCCCTGAACCGTCTTCACCTTGTCAGCTAATCATCAAGCCCGTAACTATGTGTTTCAGGTGTTATAACCTGTAGTTTTGGACTTGATGATTAGTTGAAGACGGTTCTGGGCTACTTTGGAATAGTTAAATACATGAAACAGTTGGGGACCAGAGGAGAGGTTTGAAAACAGAGGTATCAGGTAACACTCCTCCAGTCACGGAGGCTGACGGGGGGGTTGAAGGCAGGGGGGAACCAGCAGACGGGGGGGGGGAGGGGTTGAACCCAGGGGGAACCAGCAGACGGGGAGGGGGGGGGGGTTGAACCCAGGGGGAACCAGCTGACGGGGGGGTTGAAGCCAGGGGGAACCAGCTGACGGGGGGGTTGAAGCCAGGGGGAACCAGCAGACGGGGGGGTTGAACCCAGGGGGAACCAGCTGACGGGGGGGTTGAACCCAGGGGGAACCAGCTGACGGGGGGGTTGAACCCAGGGGGAACCAGCTGACGGGGGGGGGGGGGTGGGAACCAGCTGACGGGGGGGGGGGGTTGAACCCAGGGGGAACCAGCTGATGGGGGGGTTGAAGCCAGGGGAAACCAGCTGACGGGGGGGTTGAACCCAGGGGGAACCAGCTGACGGGGGGGTTGAAGCCAGGGGGAACCAGCTGACGGGGGGGTTGAACCCAGGGGGAACCAGCTGACGGGGGGGTTGAAGCCAGGGGGAACCAGCTGACGGGGGGGGGAGGGGTTCAACCCAGGGGGAACCAGCTGACGGGGGGGGAGGGGTTGAACCCAGGGGGAACCAGCTGACGGGGGGGGTTGAAGCCAGGGGGAACCAGCTGACGGGGGGGTTGAACCCAGGGGGAACCAGCTGACGGGGGGGTTGAACCCAAGGGGAACCAGCTGACGGGGGGGTTGAACCCAGGGGGGAACCAGCTGACGGGGGGGTTGAAGCCAGGGGGAACCAGTTGACGGGGGGGTTGAAGCCAGGGGGAACCAGCTGACGGGGGGGGGTGGGAACCAGCTGACGGGGGGGGGGGTTGAAGCCAGGGGGAACCAGCTGACGGGGGGGTTGAACCCAGGGGGAACCAGCTGACGGGGGGGTTGAAGCCAGGGGGAACCAGCTGACGGGGGGGGTGAAGCCAGGGGGAACCAGCTGACGGGGGGGGGGGTGGGAACCAGCTGACGGGGGGGGGGTGGGAACCAGCTGACGGGGGGGGGGGGTTGAAGCCAGGGGGAGCCAGCTGACGGGGGGGGGGTTGAACCCAGGGGGAACCAGCTGACGGGGGGGTTGAAGCCAGGGGGAACCAGCTGACGGGGGGTTTCGAAGCCAGGGGGAACCAGCTGACGGGGGGGGGGAGGGGTTCAACCCAGGGGGAACCAGCTGACGGGGGGGGGGGGTTCAACCCAGGGGGAACCAGCTGACGGGGGGGGAGGGGTTGAACCCAGGGGGAACCAGCTGACGGGGGGGGTTGAACCCAGGGGGAACCAGCTGACGGGGGGGTTGAACCCAGGGGGAACCAGCTGACGGGGGGGTTGACCCCAGGGGGAACCAGCTGACGGGGGGGTTGAACCCAGGGGGGAACCAGCTGACGGGGGGGTTGAAGCCAGGGGGAACCAGTTGACGGGGGGGTTGAAGCCAGGGGGAACCAGCTGACGGGGGGGGGGGGGTGGGAACCAGCTGACGGGGGGGGGGGGGGGTTGAAGCCAGGGGGAACCAGCTGACGGGGGGGTTGAACCCAGGGGGAACCAGCTGACGGGGGGGTTGAAGCCAGGGGGAACCAGCTGACGGGGGGGTTGAAGCCAGGGGGAACCAGCTGACGGGGGGGTTGAAGCCAGGGGGAAACAGCTGACGGGGGGGTTGAAGCCAGGGGGAACCAGCTGACGGGGGGGGGGTTGAACCCAGGGGAAACCAGCTGACGGGGGGGTTGAACCCAGGGGGGAACCAGCTGACGGGGGGGTTGAAGCCAGGGGAAACCAGCTGACGGGGGGGTTGAACCCAGGGGGAACCAGCTGACGGGGGGGTTGAAGCCAGGGGGAACCAGCTGACGGGGGGGTTGAACCCAGGGGGAACCAGCTGACGGGGGGGGGGTTGAACCCAGGGGAAACCAGCTGACGGGGGGGTTGAACCCAGGGGGGAACCAGCTGACGGGGGGGTTGAAGCCAGGGGAAACCAGCTGACGGGGGGGTTGAACCCAGGGGGAACCAGCTGACGGGGGGGTTGAATCCAGGGGGAACCAGCTGACGGGGGGGTTGAACCCAGGGGGAACCAGCTGACGGGGGGGTTGAACCCAGGGGCAACCAGCTGACGGGGGGGTTGAAGCCAGGGGGAACCAGTTGACGGGGGGGTTGAAGCCAGGGGGAACCAGCTGACGGGGGGGGGGGGTGGGAACCAGCTGACGGGGGGGGGGGGTTGAAGCCAGGGGGAACCAGCTGACGGGGGGGTTGAACCCAGGGGGAACCAGCTGACGGGGGGGTTGAAGCCAGGGGGAACCAGCTGACGGGGGGGGTTGAAGCCAGGGGGAACCAGCTGACGGGGGGGGGGGGTTGAACCCAGGGGAAACCAGCTGACGGGGGGGTTGAACCCAGGGGGGAACCAGCTGACGGGGGGGTTGAAGCCAGGGGAAACCAGCTGACGGGGGGGTTGAACCCAGGGGGAACCAGGTGACGGGGGGTTGATGCCAGGGGGAACCAGCTGACGGGGGGGTTGAACCCAGGGGGAACCAGCTGACGGGGGGGTTGAAGCCAGGGGGAACCAGCTGACGGGGGGGGGAGGGGTTGAACCCAGGGGGAACCAGCTGACGGGGGGGGGGAGGGGTTGAACCCAGGGGGAACCAGCTGACGAGGGGGGGGGGGGGTTGAACCCAGGGGGAACCAGCTGACGGGGGGGTTGAACCCAGGGGGAACCAGCTGACGGGGGGGTTGAACCCAGGGGGAACCAGCTGACGGGGGGGTTGAACCCAGGGGGGAACCAGCTGACGGGGGGGTTGAAGCCAGGGGGAACCAGCTGACGGGGGGGTTGAAGCCAGGGGGAACCAGCTGACGGGGGGGGGGGTGGGAACCAGCTGACGGGGGGGGGTTGAAGCCAGGGGGAACCAGCTGACGGGGGGGTTGAACCCAGGGGCAACCAGCTGACGGGGGGGTTGAAGCCAGGGGGAACTAGCTGACGGGGGGGTTGAAGCCAGGGGGAACCAGCTGACGGGGGGGGGGTTGAACTCAGGGGAAACCAGCTGACGGGGGGGGGGTTGAAGCCAGGGGGAACCAGCTGA
The DNA here is from genome assembly GCF_029448725.1 of Salvelinus fontinalis. Classification (NCBI taxonomy): domain Eukaryota; kingdom Metazoa; phylum Chordata; class Actinopteri; order Salmoniformes; family Salmonidae; genus Salvelinus; species Salvelinus fontinalis. Next base: position 1,416,125 of record NC_074693.1, read on the forward strand.
CGGGGGGGTTGAACCCAGGGGGAACCAGCTGACGGGGGGGGGGTTGAACCCAGGGGAAACCAGCTGACGGGGGGGGGGGGGGTTGAAGCCAGGGGGAACCAGCTGACGGGGGGTTGAACCCAGGGGGAACCAGCTGACGGGGGGGTTGAAGCCAGGGGGAACCAGCTGACGGGGGGGGGGGGGGTGGGAACCAGCTGACGGGGGGGGGGTTGAAGCCAGGGGGAACCAGCTGACGGGGGGGTTGAACCCAGGGGGAACCAGCTGACGGGGGGGTTGAAGCCAGGGGGAACCAGCTGACTGGGGGGTTGAAGCCAGGGGGAACCAGCTGACGGGGGGGGGTTGAACCCAGGGGAAACCAGCTGACGGGGGGGGGGGTTGAAGCCAGGGGGAACCAGCTGACGGGGGGTTGAACCCAGGGGGAACCAGCTGACGGGGGGGTTGAAGCCAGGGGGAACCAGCTGACGGGGGGGTTGAACCCAGGGGGAACCAGCTGACGGGGGGGTTGAAGCCAGGGGGAACCAGCTGACGGGGGGGTTGTAGCCAGGGGAAAGCAGCTGATGGGGGGTAGAGGAGGAGTCGAATGGAGGGTAGAGGAGTCTGACTGGAGGGTAGAGGAGTCTGATGGAGGGTAGAGGAGTCTGATGGAGGGTAGAGGAGTCTGATGGAGGGTAGAGGAGTCTGATGGAGGGTAGAGGAGTCTGATGGAGGGTAGAGGAGTCTGATGGAGGGTAGAGGAGTCTGATGGAGGGTAGAGGAGTCTGATGGAGGGTAGAGGAGTCTGATGGAGGGTAGAGGAGTCTGATGGAGGGTAGAGGAGTCTGATGGAGGGTAGAGGAGTCTGATGGAGGGTAGAGGAGTCTGATGGAGGGTAGAGGAGTCTGATGGAGGGTAGAGGAGTCTGATGGAGGGTAGAGGAGTCTGATGGAGGGTAGAGGAGTCTGATGGAGGGTAGAGGAGTCTGATGGAGGGTAGAGGAGTCTGATGGAGGGTAGAGGAGTCTGATGGAGGGTAGAGGAGTCTGATGGAGGGTAGAGGAGTCTGATGGAGGGTAGAGGAGTCTGATGGAGGGTAGAGGAGTCTGATGGAGGGTAGAGGAGTCTGATGGAGGGTAGAGGAGTCTGATGGAGGGTAGAGGAGTCTGATGGAGGGTAGAGGAGTCTGATGGAGGGTAGAGGAGTCTGATGGAGGGTAGAGGAGTCTGATGGAGGGTAGAGGAGTCTGATGGAGGGTAGAGGAGTCTGATGGAGGGTAGAGGAGTCTGATGGAGGGTAGAGGAGTCTGATGGAGGGTAGAGGAGTCTGATGGAGGGTAGAGGAGTCTGATGGAGGGTAGAGGAGTCTGATGGAGGGTAGAGGAGTCTGATGGAGGGTAGAGGAGTCTGATGGAGGGTAGAGGAGTCTGATGGAGGGTAGAGGAGTCTGATGGAGGGTAGAGGAGTCTGATGGAGGGTAGAGGAGTCTGATGGAGGGTAGAGGAGTCTGATGGAGGGTAGAGGAGTCTGATGGAGGGTAGAGGAGTCTGATGGAGGGTAGAGGAGTCTGATGGAGGGTAGAGGAGTCTGATGGAGGGTAGAGGAGTCTGATGGAGGGTAGAGGAGTCTGATGGAGGGTAGAGGAGTCTGATGGAGGGTAGAGGAGTCTGATGGAGGGTAGAGGAGTCTGATGGAGGGTAGAGGAGTCTGATGGAGGGTAGAGGAGTCTGATGGAGGGTAGAGGAGTCTGATGGAGGGTAGAGGAGTCTGATGGAGGGTAGAGGAGTCTGATGGAGGGTAGAGGAGTCTGATGGAGGGTAGAGGAGTCTGATGGAGGGTAGAGGAGTCTGATGGAGGGTAGAGGAGTCTGATGGAGGGTAGAGGAGTCTGATGGAGGGTAGAGGAGTCTGATGGAGGGTAGAGGAGTCTGATGGAGGGTAGAGGAGTCTGATGGAGGGTAGAGGAGTCTGATGGAGGGTAGAGGAGTCTGATGGAGGGTAGAGGAGTCTGATGGAGGGTAGAGGAGTCTGATGGAGGGTAGAGGAGTCTGATGGAGGGTAGAGGAGTCTGATGGAGGGTAGAGGAGTCTGATGGAGGGTAGAGGAGTCTGATGGAGGGTAGAGGAGTCTGATGGAGGGTAGAGGAGTCTGATGGAGGGTAGAGGAGTCTGATGGAGGGTAGAGGAGTCTGATGGAGGGTAGAGGAGTCTGATGGAGGGTAGAGGAGTCTGATGGAGGGTAGAGGAGTCTGATGGAGGGTAGAGGAGTCTGATGGAGGGTAGAGGAGTCTGATGGAGGGTAGAGGAGTCTGATGGAGGGTAGAGGAGTCTGATGGAGGGTAGAGGAGTCTGATGGAGGGTAGAGGAGTCTGATGGAGGGTAGAGGAGTCTGATGGAGGGTAGAGGAGTCTGATGGAGGGTAGAGGAGTCTGATGGAGGGTAGAGGAGTCTGATGGAGGGTAGAGGAGTCTGATGGAGGGTAGAGGAGTCTGATGGAGGGTAGAGGAGTCTGATGGAGGGTAGAGGAGTCTGATGGAGGGTAGAGGAGTCTGATGGAGGGTAGAGGAGTCTGATGGAGGGTAGAGGAGTCTGATGGAGGGTAGAGGAGTCTGATGGAGGGTAGAGGAGTCTGATGGAGGGTAGAGGAGTCTGATGGAGGGTAGAGGAGTCTGATGGAGGGTAGAGGAGTCTGATGGAGGGTAGAGGAGTCTGATGGAGGGTAGAGGAGTCTGATGGAGGGTAGAGGAGTCTGATGGAGGGTAGAGGAGTCTGATGGAGGGTAGAGGAGTCTGATGGAGGGTAGAGGAGTCTGATGGGGGGTAGAGGAGTCTGATGGAGGGTAGAGGAGTCTGATGGAGGGTAGAGGAGTCTGATGGAGGGTAGAGGAGTCTGATGGAGGGTAGAGGAGTCTGATGGAGGGTAGAGGAGTCTGATGGAGGGTAGGGGAGTCTGATGGGGGGCAGGGTTGTCTGATGGGGGGTAGAGGAGTCTGATGGGGGAAATGTCTTATGGAGGAGCCTCTGTCCCAGGGCTGTAAGAGCTGAGAGCAGGGTGGTCTGTCCATCAACAGCAGATTTGGGGCCCGGCCTGAAAGAAGCATCTCACCCGTATCACTTTCAAAGTCCTGAAACCCAAAGCTCTCTGCTTTCTCTCTCTGTTTCTCTTTCTCTCTCTCTCTCTCGCTCTGCCTGCCATGCGAGGCTCTCTCCTCCCGTCCAGCCCCTCGCCGTCCAGCCCCTCGCCGTCCAGCCTCTCGCCGTCCAGCCTCTCGCCGTACAGCCCCTTGTCCCCCCCCAGCCCTGGCTCTGGCCAAACCAATTGGTTTCTGTGACCAATCAGAATGGTTAGAATGTTTTTGCGTTCTAGATATTGTTGGGGAGAGGTACACGTGATCCAGACTCATTGCGGAGAAGAAACTAACGTCTGTGAGCGTGGTGTAGAGTTTGGCCGGAGCAAGGAGTCTGGGTAACCAGGTGAACAAAGAGCAGTTTGTGAGCTAGAGAGCTAGCAGAGACGCACAGGGCCGTTAGCAGTGTTGGGGAAGCTACTCTTGGGTTAGGGTTAGGGGTTAGCAGTGTTGGGGAAGCTACTCTGGGGTTAGAGGTTAGGGGTTAGGGTTGGGGAAGCTACTCTGGGGTTAGGGTTAGGGGTTAGGGGTTAGGGTTGGGGTTAGGGGTTAGCAGTGTTGGGGAAGCTACTCTGGGGTTAGGGGTTAGGGGTTAGCAGTGTTGGGGAAGCTACTCTGGGGTTAGGGTTAGGGGTTAGAGGTTAGCAGTGTTGGGGAAGTTACTCTGGGGTTAGGGGTTAGGGGTTAGCAGTGTTGGGGAAGCTACTCTGGGGTTGGGGTTGGGGTTAGGGGTTAGAGGTTAGGGGTTAGCAGTGTTGGGGAAGCTACTCTGAGGTTAGAGGTTAGGGGTTAGCAGTGTTGGGGAAGCTACTCTGGGGTTAGAGGTTAGGGGTTAGCAGTGTTGGGGAAGCTACTCTGGGGTTAGAGGTTAGGGGTTAGCAGTGTTGGGGAAGCTACTCTGGGGTTAGAGGTTAGGGGTTAGCAGTGTTGGGGAAGCTACTCTGGGGTTAGAGGTTAGGGGTTAGCAGTGTTGGGGAAGCTACTCTGGGGTTAGAGGTTAGGGGTTAGCAGTGTTGGGGAAGCTACTCTGGGGTTAGAGGTTAGGGGTTAGCAGTGTTGGGGAAGCTACTCTGGGGTTGGGGTTAGGGGTTAGGGGTTAGCAGTGTTGGGGAAGCTACTCTGGGGTTGGGGTTAGGGGTTAGGGGTTAGCAGTGTTGGGGAAGCTACTCTGGGGTTAGAGGTTAGGGGTTAGCAGTGTTGGGGAAGCTACTCTGGGGTTAGAGGTTAGGGGTTAGCAGTGTTGGGGAAGCTACTCTGGGGTTAGAGGTTAGGGGTTAGGGTTGGGGTTAGGGTTAGAGGTTAGGGGTTAGGGGTTAGCAGTGTTGGGGAAGCTACTCTGGGGTTAGAGGTTAGGGGTTAGGGTTGGGGTTAGGGTTAGAGGTTAGGGGTTAGGGGTTAGCAGTGTTGGGGAAGCTACTCTGGGGTTGGGGTTAGGGGTTAGGGGTTAGGGTTAGGGGTTAGCAGTGTTGGGGAAGCTACTCTGGGGTTAGGGTTAGGGGTTAGGGGTTAGCAGTGTTGGGGAAGCTACTCTGGGGTTTGGGTTTAGGGTTTAGGGTTAGGGGTTAGCAGTGTTGGGGAAGCTACTCTGGGGTTTGGGTTTAGGGTTAGGGGTTAGGGTTAGGGGTTAGCAGTGTTGGGGAAGCTACTCTGGGGTTGGGGTTAGGGGTTAGCAGTGTTGGGGAAGCTACTCTGGGATTTGGGTTTAGGGTTTAGGGTTAGGGTTAGGGGTTAGCAGTGTTGGGGAAGCTACTCTGGGGTTAGAGGTTAGGGGTTAGCAGTGTTGGGGAAGCTACTCTGGGGTTTGGGTTTAGGGTTAGGGGTTAGGGTTAGGGGTTAGCAGTGTTGGGGAAGCTACTCTGGGGTTTGGGTTAGGGGTTAGGGTTAGGGTTAGGGGTTAGCAGTGTTGGGGAAGCTACTCTGGGGTTTGGGTTAGGGGTTAGGGTTAGAGGTTAGGGGTTAGCAGTGTTGGGGAAGCTACTCTGGGGTTTGGGTTAGGGGTTAGGGTTAGAGGTTAGGGGTTAGCAGTGTTGGGGAAGCTACTCTGGGGTTTGGGTTAGAGGTTAGGGTGGGATTGGGGTTAGGGTTAGAGGTTAGGGGTTAGGGTTGGGATTGGGGTTAGAGTTAGAGGTTAGGGGTTAGCAGTGATGGGGAAGCTACTCTGGGGTTGGGGGTTAGGGTTGGGATTGGGGTTAGGGTTAGGGGTTAGCAGTGTTGGGGAAGCTACTCTGGGGGTTGGGTTAGGGGTTAGGGTTAGAGGTTAGGGGTTAGCAGTGTTGGGGAAGCTACTCTGGGGTTAGAGGTTAGGGGTTAGCAGTGTTGGGGAAGCTACTCTGGGGTTTGGGTTAGGGGTTAGAGTTGGGATTGGGGTTAGGGTTAGAGGTTAGGGGTTAGCAGTGTTGGGGAAGCTACTCTGGGGTTAGGGGTTAGGGTTGGGATTGGGGTTAGGGTTAGAGGGTTAGGGTTAGGGTTAGAGGTTAGGGGTTAGCAGTGTTGGGGAAGCTACTCTGGGGTTAGGGTTAGGGGTTGGGGTTAGAGGTTAGGGGTTAGCAGTGTTGGGGAAGCTACTCTGAAAATAGACTTTACCAAGCTACCAATTATTTCCCTTTGGAAGAAGTTAAAATACACTAAAGCTACCCTCTAAGAAAAATATATTTTACTGAACTAAAGTTACTTTGAAAAAAGCAGTTCACTACATACAAACTACTTCCTGATACACGATCTGACATCTCGTAGACATCTCAAGACCAGTTCACTACATACAAACTACTTCCTGATACACGATCTGACATCTCGTAGACGTCTCAAGACCAGTTCACTACATACAAACTACTTCCTGATACACGATCTGACATCTCGTAGACATCTCAAGACCAGTTCACTACATACAAACTACTTCCTGATACACGATCTGACATACGTTAACAGAATGTGGAACGGAGCCTATTAAACACACACCATATGAGAATTAATTAGGTCTGATGCCGAGACAAGGAAAGGAAATGATTGCCTACTTCACCCATTTTGTTCTAAGTAGTGCATAGTTCCAGTAGTTAGCTACACTGCTACATGGCATAAAACCTGCTGAAAACACTACCACAATTTGAATTAGGTTCAACTACTACCAAGATACACAACCTGGTCTCAGAGCAAAATGTATCTTTTACTAAAAACTGTGCCACTCCATTTAGTAGGATATGTTACTTTACGTTACGTTACTTTACATTGGCCTAGCCCTTTAAACCTAACCCCAACTATTTAACTAACTCCTAACTCCTAACCCTTTAAACCTAACCCTAACCCTTTATCTAACTCCTAACTCCTAACCCTAAGGTTAGGGTTAGGAGTTAAAGTGTACAAGTCCTTTAACATATTGTACTGCTGGGAGAGAAAGTCCTTTAACATACAGTACTGCTGGGAGAGAAAGTCCTTTAACATATTGTACTGCTGGGGAGAGAAAGTCCTTTAACATACAGTACTGCTGGGAGAGAAAGTCCTTTAACATACAGTACTGCTGGGGAGAGAAAGTCCTTTAACATATTGTACTGCTGGGAGAGAAAGTCCTTTAACATACAGTACTGCTGGGGAGAGAAAGTCCTTTAACATACAGTACTGCTGGGGAGAGAAAGTCCTTTAACATACAGTACTGCTGGGGAGAGAAAGTCCTTTAACATACAGTACTGCTGGGAGAGAAAGTCCTTTAACATATTGTACTGCTGGGAGAGAAAGTCCTTTAACATACAGTACTGCTGGGGAGAGAAAGTCCTTTAACATACAGTACTGCTGGGGAGAGAAAGTCCTTTAACATACAGTACTGCTGGGGAGAGAAAGTCCTTTAACATACAGTACTGCTGGGGAGAGAAAGTCCTTTAACATACAGTACTGCTGGGAGAGAAAGTCCTTTAACATACAGTACTGCTGGGAGAGAAAGTCCTTTAACATATTGTACTGCTGGGAGAGAAAGTCCTTTAACATATTGTACTGCTGGGAGAGAAAGTCCTTTAACATATTGTACTGCTGGGGAGAGAAAGTCCTTTAACATACAGTACTGCTGGGGAGAGAAAGTCCTTTAACATACAGTACTGCTGGGAGAGAAAGTCCTTTAACATATTGTACTGCTGGGAGAGAAAGTCCTTTAACATACAGTACTGCTGGGGAGAGAAAGTCCTTTAACATACAGTACTGCTGGGGAGAGAAAGTCCTTTAATTAACATACAGTACTGCTTGGGAGAGAAAGTCCTTTAACATACAGTACTGCTGGGGAGAGAAAGTCCTTTAACATACAGTACTGCTGGGGGGAGAAAGTCCTTTAACATACAGTACTGCTGGGGGGAGAGACGGCCCGGTGGCACACCAAAGAGTCTTTGTTCCCCTGGGTCGGTTCTGATAACTACTTTTATCTCTCCTCTCTCTAATCCCCCTGTACCTGGACCTGGAAGGAAATGAAAACGTCTATTTGATTCCTTAAATCCTGATTGGCACATTAACAAAGCTTGCTCTCTGTGTGTTCTCTCGGGCTATGGTTAGTGTGTGTGTGTGTGTGTGTGTGTGTGTGTGTGTGTGTGTGTGTGTGTGTGTGTGTGTGTGTGTGTGTGTGTGTGTGTGTGTGTGTGTGTGTGTGTGTGTGTGTGTGTGTGTGTGTATTCATCGTCACATTACCAGCCACTATTCAGATCTGTGTCTTCTCTACTGGAAAGACTTACAGCTAACCCTGTTCCATCTCTTGTCAACCCGCTCCAGTCTCTCTAGTCTGTCAACCCGCTCCAGTCTCTCTAGTCTGTCAACCCGCTCCAGTCTCTCTAGTCTGTCAACCCGCTCCAGTCTCTCTAGTCTGTCAACCCGCTCCAGTCTGTCAACCCGCTCCAGTCTCTCTAGTCTGTCAACCCGCTCCAGTCTGTCAACCCGCTCCAGTCTCTCTAGTCTGTCAACCCGCTCCAGTCTGTCAACCCGCTCCAGTCTCTCTAGTCTGTCAACCCGCTCCAGTCTGTCAACCCGCTCCAGTCTCTCCAGTCTGTCAACCCGCTCCAGTCTCTCTAGTCTGTCAACCCGCTCCAGTCTGTCAACCCGCTCCAGTCTCTCTAGTCTGTCAACCCGCTCCAGTCTGTCAACCCGCTCCAGTCTGTCAACCCGCTCCAGTCTCTCTAGTCTGTCAACCCGCTCCAGTCTCTCTAGTCTGTCAACCCGCTCCAGTCTGTCAACCCGCTCCAGTCTCTCTAGTCTGTCAACCCGCTCCAGTCTGTCAACCCGCTCCAGTCTCTCTAGTCTGTCAACCCGCTCCAGTCTGTCAACCCGCTCCAGTCTCTCTAGTCTGTCAACCCGCTCCAGTCTGTCAACCCGCTCCAGTCTGTCAACCCGCTCCAGTCTCTCTAGTCTGTCAACCCGCTCCAGTCTGTCAACCCGCTCCAGTCTCTCTAGTCTGTCAACCCGCTCCAGTCTGTCAACCCTCTCCAGTCTCTCTAGTCTGTCAACCCGCTCCAGTCTGTCAACCCGCTCCAGTCTCTCCAGTCTGTCAACCCTCTCCAGTCTCTCTAGTCTGTCAACCCGCTCCAGTCTGTCAACCCGCTCCAGTCTCTCTAGTCAGTCAACCCGCTCCAGTCTCTCTAGTCAGTCAACCCGCTCTAGTCTGTCCAGTCTGTCCCATCTCTCCAGTCTGTCCAGTCTGTCCCATCTCTCCAGTCTCTCCAGTCTATCCAGTCTCTCCAGTCTGTCCAGTCTCTCTAGTCTGTCCAGTCTGTCCCATCTCTCCAGTCTCTCCAGTCTGTCCAGTCTGTCCAGTCTCTCCAGTCTGTCAACCCGCTCCAGTCTGTCCAGTCTCTCTAGTCTGTCCAGTCTGTCCAGTCTCTCTAGTCTCTCCAGTCTGTCCAGTCTCTCCAGTCTGTCCAGTCTGTCCAGTCTGTCCAGTCTGTCCAGTCTTTCCAGTCTGTCTTAATTATCCGTCATTTAATTAACCTATTGGATAACCAGTGGTGGAAAACGTACATAATTGTCCTACTTGAGTAAAAGTCAAGAAACCTTAATAGGAAATGACTCAAGTAAAAATGCACCCAGTAAAATACTACTTGAGTAAAAGTCTAAAAGTACGTATTTGGTTATAAATATGATTCAGTATCAAATGTAATCGAAAAAGTATACTTAAGTATCAAAAGTATAAATCCTTTCAAATCCCTATTAAGCAAACCAGATGGCACCATTTATTTATTATTTATTGGTTTCTGAAGCAGCTGGAATGATTTAGTCACTTGTCAGCACAGTGGTAAAAAATAAGATAAAAAACACCGTTATATACTGTAAACATACAACAGCTAACACCATTATATACTGTAAACACGTACAACAGCTAACACCATTATATACTGTAAACACGTACAACAGCTAACACCATTATATACTGTAAACACGTACAACAGCTAACACCATTATATACTGTAAACACGTACAACAGCTAACACCATTATATACTGTAAACACGTACAACAGCTAACACCATTATATACTGTAACCACGTACAACAGCTAACACCATTATATACTGTAAACACGTACAACAGCTAACACCATTATATACTGTAACCACGTACAACAGCTAACACCATTATATACTGTAACCACGTACAACAGCTAACACCGTTATATACTGTAACCACGTACAACAGCTAACACCATTATATACTGTAACCACGTACAACAGCTAACACCATTATATACTGTAAACACGTACAACAGCTAACACCATTATATACTGTAACCACGTACAACAGCTAACACCATTATATACTGTAAACACGTACAACAGCTAACACCATTATATACTGTAAACACGTACAACAGCTAACACCATTATATACTGTAAACACGTACAACAGCTAACACCATTATATACTGTAACCACGTACAACAGCTAACACCATTATATACTGTAAACACGTACAACAGCTAACACCATTATATACTGTAAACACGTACAACAGCTAACACCATTATATACTGTAACCACGTACAACAGCTAACACCATTATATACTGTAAACACGTACAACAGCTAACACCATTATATACTGTAAACACGTACAACAGCTAACACCATTATATACTGTAACCACGTACAACAGCTAACACCATTATATACTGTAAACACGTACAACAGCTAACACCATTATATACTGTAAACACGTACAACAGCTAACACCATTATATACTGTAACCACGTACAACAGCTAACACCATTATATACTGTAACCACGTACAACAGCTAACACCATTATATACTGTAAACACATACAACAGCTAACACCATTATATACTGTAAACACGTACAACAGCTAACACCATTATATACTGTAAACACGTACAACAGCTAACACCATTATATACTGTAAACACGTACAACACCATTATATACTGTAAACACGTACAACAGCTAACACCATTATATACTGTAAACACGTACAACAGCTAACACCATTATATACTGTAAACACGTACAACAGCTAACACCATTATATACTGTAAACACGTACAACAGCTAACACCATTATATACTGTAAACACGTACAACAGCTAACACCATTATATACTGTAACCACGTACAACAGCTAACACCATTATATACTGTAAACACGTACAACAGCTAACACCATTATATACTGTAAACACGTACAACACCATTATATACTGTAAACACATACAACAGCTAACACCATTATATACTGTAAACACGTACAACACCATTATATACTGTAAACACGTACAACAGCTAACACCATTATATACTGTAAACACGTACAACAGCTAACACCATTATATACTGTAAACACGTACAACAGCTAACACCATTATATACTGTAAAGACGTACAACAGCTAACACCATTATATACTGTAACCACGTACAACAGCTAACACCATTATATACTGTAACCACGTACAACAGCTAACACCATTATATACTGTAAACACGTACAACAGCTAACACCATTATATACTGTAAACACGTACAACAGCTAACACCATTATATACTGTAAACACGTACAACAGCTAACACCATTATATACTGTAAACACGTACAACAGCTAACACCATTATATACTGTAACCACGTACAACAGCTAACACCATTATATACTGTAACCACGTACAACAGCTAACACCATTATATACTGTAACCACGTACAACAGCTAACACCGTTATATACTGTAAACACGTACAACACCATTATATACTGTAAACACGTACAACAGCTAACACCATTATATACTGTAAACACGTACAACAGCTAACACCATTATATACTGTAAACACATACAACAGCTAACACCATTATATACTGTAAACACGTACAACAGCTAACACCATTATATACTGTAACCACGTACAACAGCTAACACCATTATATACTGTAACCACGTACAACAGCTAACACCATTATATACTGTAACCACGTACAACAGCTAACACCATTATATACTGTAACCACGTACAACAGCTAACACCATTATATACTGTAAACACATACAACAGCTAACACCATTATATACTGTAACCACGTACAACAGCTAACACCATTATATACTGTAAACACATACAACAGCTAACACCATTATATACTGTAAACACGTACAACAGCTAACACCATTATATACTGTAAACACGTACAACAGCTAACACCATTATATACTGTAACCACGTACAACAGCTAACACCATTATATACTGTAACCACGTACAACAGCTAACACCATTATATACTGTAACCACGTACAACAGCTAACACCATTATATACTGTAACCACGTACAACAGCTAACACCATTATATACTGTAAACACGTACAACAGCTAACACCATTATATACTGTAACCACGTACAACAGCTAACACCGTTATATACTGTAAACACGTACAACAGCTAACACCATTATATACTGTAACCACGTACAACAGCTAACACCGTTATATACTGTAACCACGTACAACAGCTAACACCATTATATACTGTAACCACGTAAAACAGCTAACACCGTTATATACTGTAACCACGTACAACAGCTAACACCATTATATACTGTAAACACGTACAACAGCTAACACCATTATATACTGTAACCACGTACAACAGCTAACACCATTATATACTGTAACCACGTACAACAGCTAACACCATTATATACTGTAACCACGTACAACAGCTAACACCATTATATACTGTAACCACGTACAACAGCTAACACCATTATATACTGTAACCACGTACAACAGCTAACACCATTATATACTGTAACCACGTACAACAGCTAACGGTATTTAGACCACAATGCAGCACGAGACATTCTATATTATTGTTACGTTCCCCAGTTTCTGTGTTGTAGCTTTTGTATTAGAGTGTGTGTGTTTCAGGAGATAGCTTCCTGAGTTCTCCCCAACCAGCTGATTGGTCGACTCAATGGCTAATTGATGATTGGAGAGCTGACCCCGCCCCCTCGTCAAGAAGCAGCTGACTCTAATTACTATTGCCACCTGAAGATAAATGCCAGTGTTCTGTTCAGAAGAGAGATCCTGAGAGAGATAGAGAGAGATATATATCATTATAGGCTGAGATTGAATGTTGGATAGATCATTGCTGAGAGAGAGGTTTATGGCTGAGGGGTTATAGCATGTTGGTTGTTAGTATGCAATGTGTTAGTTGTTGTTGGTAGCAGCTTGGCTATGTTCTGTGTTTGTTGCTTGTTCAAAGCTTCTTTAGTGGCCTGAGTTAGTTTACTCAGTTTTGTTGTAAAGTGTTTGAAATTGTTAATAATTATTCTGTTTCATTTGTTCCCAGGGGGAAAGGTGAAGGCACTTAGGGAGTGCTCAGGCAAGAGGCCCGAGGGCATACATATACCCGTAGTATATTCACTGTCTAGGCACACTAGGTAAGACCTGGGCGGACCACCCCCTGTATTTTGGTTAGGGCACCAGGTGGTGCTAAGTTAGGTAAGTTAAGTGGGTAGGCAGGTTAGATAGGAGAGGGGGAGCTTTGATATTTACTTTCTTTCCTTTGGTTCCGTCCAGCCCCTTTTCCCCATATTACCGTGTAGGAAATAAATCCTAGTAACGGTAAATTCTGCCTTTGTCGTCCTTTCTCGCACCTACAGTCTCGCACCTACTCTTTCGCTTCACGGAGAGTTGAGTTGCAGCAGGGAGTTGCATTTCCTCTTTTTTAGAGGCGTGCGTAACAATTATAGCATCAGTCTAACTGATTATGAACATTGTGTTGGTTGAATGTTCCAGGCAGGTTCCAGAATGTTCCTCAGCTGGTCAACATCTTCTTGTGTTGGGTAATGGGAGCTGGTTTAGCAAGCTTTGGCGCTGTGGCGATGGCGGCAGGGATGTTGGGTTTGGGGGGGGCTGTGACTCTGGCTGCTTGTCTGGTCCTTTCTGCACTCCACAGACAGGTGGACAAGCCTCTTGTACACTTTACTCACCACCCACTACTTCAATCTCTGGCAGAAGATGTGTTTGTACTGCAAGTCACCTGGAAAAAAGGGGTACAGTAGACTGGCATGTGATTTCTTACACTCAGAGTCAATGGCGCATTGTGATGGGCTGTTAGCAAAGATGTGAACAGTTTGATGGAGGGCTTGACTTGTTGACAGTCCAGTCGTGTATTGTTGTGTATGAGCACCTACAGTTGTGCTGTTGAGTAGACATGCACTGCCAACAATGGAGTGAATAGACCAGATAGACAGCCCCTCTCCCCCATGCTAAAGAACTGACTGCAAGAGTGTGAAAAGTTTCAGGAACACTTGTCTTGTAGACAGTTTAGTGTATTGGGCATACTAACCTACACACCCACCCCCAACAGACACCAGTCAGTCACCCACGCCATGCCCTCGTCGCCATGCCCTCGTCGCCATGCCCTCGTTACTAATATATTTAGACTTCAAGTTTTGCATGAACAATCAAATAAGCCTCCATAATACAGATAACTCCTGTAGAAGTTATAGGCTACTTGTAAACAAACCAACTTTGACAACTAGACATGTTTACTGTATCTGTCACGTCCTGACCGTAGAGATCCTTTTTATGTCTCTGTTCTGGTTGGTCAGAGCGTGAGTTGGGCATTCTATGTCTGGTGTTCTATGTTGTCCTTGTGTTGTATTTCTCTGTGTTTGGCCTGGTATGGTTCTCAATCAGAGGCAGCTGTCTATCGTTGTCTCTGATTGAGAACCATACTTAGGTAGCCTGTTCCCACCTGTGTTTGTGGGTAGTTGTTTTGTGTTTGCTTCACCATTCAGGCCTGTTTCGGTTTTCGTTGTCATTCACTGTTTATTTTTTTGTATTTTTTAGTTATATTAAAGTAACATGGACACTTACCACACTGCATTTTGGTCCGATCCTTCTTATTCCTCATCAGAAGAGGAAGACAATCGTTACAGCTCCAGTGTGTTTATTTACTCATCTTGGAAAGAGTTTTAGAAGGTAACGTCCACTTGGAAAGTATTCAGACCCTTCAGACCTGTTATGTTACAGCCTTATTCTAAAATGGATTTAATTACATTTTTTCATTAATCTACACACAATATCCCATAATGACAAAGTGAAAACAAGTTTTAAGAATTTTTGCTAATTTAATAAAACTTAAAAACAGAAATACCTTATTTACATAAGTATTCAGACCCTTTGTTATGAGACTCTTTGTTATGAGAAAAAATGGAGCTCAGATGCATCCTGTTTCCATTGATCATCCTTGAGATGTTTCTACAACTGGATTGGAGTCCACCTGTGGTAAATTCACTTGATTGGACATGATTTGGAAAGGTACAATCCTGTCTATATAAGGTCCCACAGTTGACAGTACATGTCAGAGCAAAAACCAAGCCAAGAGGACGACGGATTTGTCCGTAGATCTCCGAGACAGGATTTATTTTATTATTATTATAAAAAAAAAAATTCGGGGGGTGGATCAGCTTAATATTGCGGAAAGAATGTTGCTTCCAATGTAATTGTCTGCATCATTTCCAATCCCCCATATTTTTTTGGGTAAATATATATATCCATTGACGTATGCATACATATACACATATATACATACATATACCTACATAGACATACATACTTTTTTTAAAGAGTATACCTTTATTATTATTCCCCGCAAACCCTACCACCGATCCCCCAATTGGAGTAAACTGATAAACAGTTTACAGTTTTCCTCCGAGACAGGATTGTGTCAAGGCACATATCTAGGGAAGGGTACCAAAACATTTCCACAGCATTGAAGGTCCCCAAGAACACAGTGGCCTCCATCATTCTTAAATGGAAGACGTTTGGAACCACCAAGACTCTTCCTAGAGCTGGCCTCCTGGCCAAACTAAGCAATCGGGGGAGAAGGGCCTTTGTCAGGGAGGTGATCAAGAACCCGATGGTCACTCTGACAGAGCTCCAGATTTCCTCTGTGGAGATGGGAGAACCTTCCAGAAGGACAGCACTCCACCAATCAGGCCTTTATTGTAGAGTGGCCAGACAGAAGCCACTCCTCAGTAAAAGGTACACGACAGCCCGCTTAGAGTCTGCCAAAAGGCACCTAAAGGACTCTCAGACTATGAGAAACAAGATTCTCTGTTCTGATAAAACCAAGATTGAACTCTTCGGCCTGAATGTCAAGTGTCACGTCTTGAGGAAACTTGGCACCATCCCTACGGTGAAGCATGGTGGGGGCAGCATCATGCTGTGTAGATGTTTTTCAGCGGCAGGGACTGGGAGACTAGTCAGAATGGAGGGAAAGATGAACTGAGCAAAGTACAGAGAGATCCTTGGTGAAAACCTGCTCCTGAGCACTCGGGACCTCAGACTGGGGGTGAAGGTTCACCTTCCAACAGGACAACGACCCTAAGCACACAGCCAAGACAACGCAGGAGTGGCTCTGGGAGAAGTCTCTGAATGTCCTGGAGTGGTCCAGCCAGAGCCTGGACTTAAACCCGATGGAATATCTCTGGAGAGCCCTGAAAATAGCTGTGCAGCGATGCTTCCTATCCAACCTGACCAGAGCTTGAGAGGATCTGAGGAGAACAATGGGAGAAACTCCCCAAATAAAAGCTCGTAGCGTCATACCCAAGAAGACTCAAGGCTGTAGTCGCTGCCAAAATGGTTTCAACAATGTACTGAGTAAAGGGTCTGAATACTTATGTCAATATTTCTGTTTTTTATTTCCGATTTTTTTTATTGTGTGTAAATTGATGAGGGAAGAGAACTATTTAATACATTTTAGAATAAAGGTTGTAAAGTAAATAACAGTCAAAGGGTCTGAATACTTTACGAATGCACTGTATAGTCACATCAGCCTCTGTGGTAGGTAGTTAGCTAGTTTGTTAGCTAGCTATCTAACGGTTAGCTAATGTAACCTAACAAAGCTGATGTTAGCTTGCAAAGTTACAAATCACATTGCCAGATAGCAGCTCGATAATTTCATTGATATGGAATGTTATTATTATGAAAGCTAGCTAGATTTTGGTTTAGATATATAAATGTAGTTTTCTAGCTAGCTAGTTAGCTAGGTAACATTTGCTACCCTTAACTCGGCTTGTCCTCTTTTCTGCTGATCGAATGCCTTCTTCTTCTCTCACTTCCTCTTTGAAGTGAAGGGGAAAATCGATGGAATCACTTTTCAACTTTCGACGACATGGTAACTCCATCAGTTGAGACTTCAGTTCCGTTTTGAAATCCTCTGTCTGAAAGTACTGGCTACAAACACAGACATTTTGATATTTTTACACTTCGATGGGGGGGGGGGGGGGGGGGTCCTCCATGTCGTGAAATCGCAATGAATTCTGAATATTGTAGTTTGCTTACAACCAGGAAATGTAGCTGGCCCGTTTCTACCGGTGAGATGCAGATTTAATTTCCTATATAAACTTTTTAATTACCATTGAACTGAGACATTTACTACTGTTTGTCTATTCAAATTCACTATTGACTACCGTGTCACTACTAGACTAGTGAACACGTTATTTCCTCAAGTTTCTAACTGTAGTCATCAAACAGGAAATAATAAGCTTATACAAGCTATGTATACCTCTTTGTTAAACCCGTTGGCATAATATGGACTTGGTCTTTTACCAAATAGGGCTATCTTCTGTATACCACCCCTACCTTGTCACAACACAACTGTTTGGCTAAAACGCATTAACCTGTTTGGGCTGCACGCTGAATATTGAAAAAACTGGAAAATGTGTGCACATTTTCAAACGGCCTCCTAAGAAACTTTTTATTTTCCAATATGCATATATTTACTACTGTTGGATAGATAACAGTCTGTAGTTTCTAAAAAGGTTTGAATTGTTTCTCTAAGTCGAACAGAAATATTTTTACAGCCATTTTCCCAGCCGAATTGAGTTTCCCAAAATGCGATGTGTCTCTTTAAGACCTTCTCTATAAAAGGCCATTTGACTTATGACCATAGGGACACGTCAGAGGCGTTCGCCAGACTGTAATGCGGAAGTGAGAATTGAAAGGAGTCGAATATCTCTTCCCTGGACTGAATAACAGAACTTCTTGTGAGACCTGCGCAGTTAAAATAAAAATCCGGGCGCGAAGGATAATTTGATCTCGGCTTCTGGAACAAGGTAGTTAACGTTGAATATGATGCCTGACTACGATATTATTTGCTACATGTCACAAAATCATCCTAAAGTGTGTTTTTTCAATATACTTTAATTATATTATTGCAATTTATTCTGGACTTTAGATGTGAAACGACGGAAGAATTTTTTGAAGAAACGCTTTCTGGCGCAGCAATGCTACCGTGCTAGCTAACCAAAGAGGGAAATCATTCGTTCTGGAACCCAACTAAAGACTCTACTGGACATTGGACCCCGTTACAACATTCTGATGGAGTACCAAGAAAGATAAGACCCAATTTGGGATGCTTTTTCATATATATGTCGAACTGTTGAATGCTAACTCTGCTAACTATGCTAGGCTAGCGCTTGACTAGAATCAATGCTGCCTTATGCTAGCTTATGATGTTAGCTAATATAACGATATATTGTGTTTTCGCTGTAAAACACTTCAAAAATCGGAAATGTTGTCTGTATTCACAAGATATCTGTCTTTCATTAGTTATCCACCATATGTTTTTCTGAAATGTTTTATGAGGTGTAATTAGTAGCCGACGTTGGTGTATGTATTTTCTCTGGCTACTCCCGGCTGGATTCAGACTGTAGCTATGTATTAGCATTTTTGGGTAGCATCAATGTAAAACTGATTTATAGCTAAAATATGCACTTTTTATGAACAAAACATAGATTTATTGTGTAACATGTTATATGACTGTCATCTGAGGTCGTTTTTTCTGGGCTCTTTAGGTTGGTTTTAGTTTATTTCGGTTGGTTGTGCATGCTACTTCAATCATAATTCATACTTCATAATCATAATTCATACGTGTCTGTCCACTTTTGTATTTGGTGGTGAGCTAACATAAATATATGTGGTGTTTTCTCTGTAAAACATTTAAAAAATCGGACATGTTGGCTGGATTGACAAGATGTTTATCTTTCAAATGCTGTATTGGACTTGTTAATGTGTAAAAGTTAAATATTTTTAAAAAATAGATTTTGAATTTCGCGCTCTGCAGGGGTGTCATTTTCGGTCCGAGGTCGGGCTTGCACCCCAAACAGGTTTTAAGAAGGAAAGAAATTCCACAAATTTACTTTTAACAAGACACACCTGTTAATTGAAATGCATTCCAGGTGACTAACTCACGAAGCTGGTTGAGAGAATGCCAAGAATGTGCAAAGCTGTCATCAAGGCAAAGGGTGGCTACTTTGAAGAATCTAAAATTATATTTTGATTTGTTTAGCACTTTTTTGGTTACAACATGATTCCATATGTGTTATTTCATAGTTTTGACATCTTCACTATTATTCTACAATGTAGAAAATAGTAAAAATAAAGAAAAACCCTGGAATGAGTTAGTGTTTCCAAACTTTTGACTGGTACTGTGTGTATATATGTATATATGTATATATATGTATGTATGTATGTATGTATGTATGTATATATGTATGTATATATGTATATATGTATGTGTTTTTACACATATTTAACCCCTTTTTGGGGTAGGCACATAACTATCTTCAGACTTCCGCTCGTTTTTTTAAACTGGTACCGGTTACGTTCAGACAAGTTCTGTGACACTTGTGGGGAGCGTAGAGCAAGACAGAATCCAGCATCGTGTTTGTGAGATTCTAATCTTTCCATAGAATGGTCAATAGTTTGTCAAACCATTCGGACACGACAGACGTTTTTGTGAGAAGACAGATTTTCGGGATGTCTCCTGGTCTGATAAACACCTCTCTGTCACCTTTCACCCCAGATGGGATGTCTCCTGGTCTGACCAACACTGCTCTAGCTCTGTCACCTTTCACCTCAGATGGGATGTCTCCTGGTCTGGTAAACAACTCTCTATCTCTGTCACCTTTCACCTCAGATGGGATGTCTCCTGGTCTGATAAACACCTCTCTGTCACCTTTCACCTCAGATGGGATGTCTCCTGGTCTGATAAACACCTCTCTGTCTCTGTCACCTTTCACCTCAGATGGGATGTCTCCTGGTCTGACCAACACCTCTCTATCTCTGTCACCTTTTACCTCAGATGGGATGTCTCCTGGTCTGATAAACACCTCTCTGTCACCTTTCACCTCAGATGGGATGTCTCCTGGTCTGACCAACACCTCTCTGTCTCTGTCACCTTTCACCTCAGATGGGATGTCTCCTGGTCTGGTAAACAACTCTCTATCTCTGTCACCTTTCACCTCAGATGGGATGTCTCCTGGTCTGATAAACACCTCTCTGTCACCTTTCACCTCAGATGGGATGTCTCCTGGTCTGGTAAACACCTCTCTATCTCTGTCACCTTTCACCTCAGATGGGATGTCTCCTGGTCTGGTAAACAACTCTCTATCTCTGTCACCTTTCACCTCAGATGGGATGTCTCCTGGTCTGATAAACACCTCTCTGTCACCTTTCACCTCAGATGGGATGTCTCCTGGTCTGATAAACACCTCTCTATCTCTGTCACCTTTCACCCCAGATGGGATGTCTCCTGGTCTGATAAACACCTCTCTGTCACCTTTCACCCCAGATGGGATGTCTCCTGGTCTGATAAACACCTCTCTGTCACCTTTCACCCCAGATGGGATGTCTCCTGGTCTGATAAACACCTCTCTGTCACCTTTCACCTCAGATGGGATGTCTCCTGGTCTGGTAAACAACTCTCTATCTCTGTCACCTTTCACCTCAGATGGGATGTCTCCTGGTCTGATAAACACCTCTCTATCTCTGTCACCTTTCACCCCAGATGGGATGTCTCCTGGTCTGACCAACACCTCTCTATCTCTGTCACCTTTCACCTCAGATGGGATGTCTCCTGGTCTGATAAACACCTCTCTATCTCTGTCACCTTTCACCTCAGATGGGATGTCTCCTGGTCTGATAAACACCCCTCTAGCTCTGTCACCTTTCACCCCAGATGGGATGTCTCCTGGTCTGGTAAACACCTCTCTATCTCTGTCACCTTTCACCTCAGATGGGATGTCTCCTGGTCTGACCAACACCTCTCTATCTCTGTCACCTTTCACCCCAGATGGGATGTCTCCTGGTCTGGTAAACACCTCTCTATCTCTGTCACCTTTCACCTCAGATGGGATGTCTCCTGGTCTGACCAAAACCTCTCTATCTCTGTCACCTTTCATCTCAGATGGGATGTCTCCTGGTCTGATAAACACCTCTCTATCTCTGTCACCTTTCACCTCAGATGGGATGTCTCCTGGTCTGATAAACAACTCTCTGTCACCTTTCACCTCAGATGGGATGTCTCCTGGTCTGATAAACACCTCTCTATCTCTGTCACCTTTCACCTCAGGTGGGATGTCTCCTGGTCTTACCAACACCTCTCTATCTCTGTCACCTTTCACCTCAGATGGGATGTCTCCTGGTCTGATAAACACCTCTCTGTCACCTTTCACCTCAGATGGGATGTCTCCTGGTCTGATAAACACCTCTCTATCTCTGTCACCTTTCACCGCAGGTGCGGAAGTGCGAGAACCCCCCCCCAGATATCTCTAGGTTAAACTGACAGATATTGTGGATCTGTTTATTATCTTACTTAGATTGACACACCGCTGCATCAATCGACTCTACGGGGCTAACCGAAACAGGTCTACAATAGATAAAAATGCAGAATATGTTACAACTACCCCGGTCTCCCCTTACTAATAGTGAGCGAGCAACTTCCAAACTATTTCCCCCACTCTTCTCTACCAAGGAAATTCTAACAAGACAAAGTTTGAAGATATTGAATGTAAGTAAAGTAGGAAAGCCATGTTTCAATAGGAAATGAATGTGTCATGAAAGGAGTGTGGATATTTGACCTGGTGAAGCGGTTTTATGTACTGACTGAATGGGAGATGTTAATGTGTACAGTATATGACAATACAAAATCTTTTTTTTTTTTACTCCACCGGTCTCTGGAAGATATTAGGAGTCCTCATTGTCCGACACTGAGACACTCAATATGTGGTCTGGAGACCGGACTGGATTACCACAACAATGTTTAAAAGGACCAGCTGTGATGGAACACTGGCAGATTCTAGAACACTGGCAGATTCTAGAACACTGGCAGATTCTAGAACACTGGCAGATTCTAGAACACTGGCAGATTCTGGAACACTGGCAGATTCTGGAACACTGGCAGATTCTGGAACACTGGCAGATTCTAGAACACTGGCAGATTCTAGAACACTGGCAGATTCTAGAACACTGGCAGATTCTAGAACACTGGCAGATTCTAGAACACTGGCAGTTCTGAGAAGACTGATTTGACAGTAGCAGACTTTTCTAAACCACAAACTGTCCACAATCCAGGGTAGTAGCAGGCTACTGTGTGAGGTCTAACAAACACAGAACAGACATGGAACAGGAACCTTCTATCTCCATGGGAACAGAGCCTCAAGGCCTTCTGGGTTCTAACTCTCTCTGATACATCCTGGTCCCCCGCAGCGCTGGAGTTTCCTCTCATAGATTTACAGCCTCTCAACAGGCAACTAACAGCCAGTGTTGGAGTGTAGAGAGCTACATGTAACCCTAACCCTAACTATATTTTGCAGTAGCCCAGCCTGGTCTCAGAGAAAAATGTATTATATTTGACTAAAATCCATGCCAGTCTATTTAGTATGATATGTTACTTTAAGTTAGGTTACATGACATTGGCCAAACCCCAACCCCAACCCTAACCCTAACCCCATTAAAGTCCATTTAGTATGATATGTTACTTTAAGTTAGGTTACATTACATTGGCCCAACCCCAACCCCTAACCCCAACCCCTAACCCCAACCCCAACCCCTAACCCCAACCCCTAACCCTAACCCCAACCCCTAACCCCAACCCCAACCCCTAACCCCTAACCCTAACCCCAACCCTAACCCTAACCCCCAACCCTAACCCCAACCCCAACCCAAAGGTTGTGAGTTTGAATCTCATCACAGACAACTTGATAATTTTTGCTAATTAGCAACTGCTTGCTACTTTTGATCTACTTTGCAAGTACTTAGCATGTTAGCTAACCCTTCCCCTAACACTTTAACTAACTCTAACCCTTTATCTAACTCCTAACCCTTTATCTAACTCCTAACCCTTTATCTAACTCCTAACCCTTTATCTAACTCCTAACCCCAACCCTTTATCTAACTCCTAACTCCTAACCCCAACACTTTATCTAACTCATAACCCTTTATCTAACTCCTAACTCCTAACCCTTTATCTAACTCCTAACTCCTAACCCTTTATCTAACTCCTAACTCCTAACCCTTTATCTAACTCCTAACTCCTAACCCTTTATCTAACTCCTAACTCATAACCCTTTATCTAACTCCTAACTCTAACCCTTTATCTAACTCCTAACTCCTAACCCTTTATCTAACTCCTAACTCCTAACCCTTTATCTAACTCCTAACTCCTAACCCTTTATCTAACTCCTAACTCTAACCCTTTATCTAACTCCTAACTCCTAACTCTAACCCTTTATCTAACTCCTAACTCTAACCCTTTATCTAACTCCTAACTCTAACCCTTTATCTAACCCTTTATCTAACTCCTAACTCTAACCCTTTATCTAAACCTAACCCTTTATCTAACTCCTAACTCCTAACCCTAACCCTTTTTCTAACTCCTAACTCCTAACCCTAACCCTTTATCTAACTCCTAACCCTTTATCTAACTCCTAACCCTTTATCTAACTCCTAACCCTTTATCTAACTCCTAACCCTTTATCTAACTCCTAACCCTTTATCTAACTCCTAACCCTTTATCTAACTCCTAACTCTTAACCCCAACCCTTTATCTAACTCCTAACTCCTAACCCCAACCCTTTTTCTAACTCCTAACTCCTAACCCCAACCCTTTTTCTAACTCCTAACTCCTAACCCTTTATCTAACTCCTAACTCCTAACCCTTTATCTAACTCCTAACTCTAACCCTTTATCTAACTCCTAACTCTAACCCTTTATCTAACTCCTAACTCCTAACCCTTTATCTAACTCCTAACTCCTAACCCCAACCCTTTATCTAACTCCTAACTCCTAACCCCAACACTTTATCTAACTCCTAACTCCTAACCCCAACCCTTTATCTAACTCCTAACCCTTTATCTAACTCCTAACTCTAACCCTTTATCTAACTCCTAACTCTAACCCTTTATCTAACTCCTAACTCCTAACCCTTTATCTAACTCCTAACTCTAACCCTTTATCTAACTCCTAACTCTAACCCTTTATCTAACTCCTAACTCTAACCCTTTATCTAACCCTAACCCTTTATCTAACTCCTAACTCCCAACCCTTTATCTAACTCCTAACTCCTAACCCTAACCCTTTTTCTAACTCCTAACTCCTAACCCTAACCCTTTATCTAACTCCTAACTCCTAACCCCAACCCTTTATCTAACTCCTAACCCCAACCCTTTATCTAACTCCTAACTCTAACCCTTTATCTAACTCCTAACTCTAACCCTTTATCTAACTCCTAACTCTAACCCTTTATCTAACTCCTAACTCCTAACCCTTTATCTAACTCCTAACTCCTAACTCTAACCCTTTATCTAACTCCTAACTCTAACCCTTTATCTAACTCCTAACTCCTAACCCTTTATCTAACTCCTAACTCTAACCCTTTATCTAACTCCTAACTCCTAACTCTAACCCTTTATCTAACTCCTAACCCTAACCCTTTATCTAACTCCTAACCCTAACCCTTTATCTAACTCCTAACTCCTAACCCTAACCCTTTATCTTCTCTAGGTTAATTTCCTTGCAGGTTAGGGCTTTGTGACGGAAGGTCTGGGCATTGCTTTTTCCTCGACACAATCCTGTCTCGGAGCTCTACGGACAAATCCGTCGACCTCATGGCTTGGTTATTGCTCTGACATACACTGTCAACTGTGGGACCTTATATAGACAGGAGTGTTCCTTTCCATATCATGTCCAATCAATTACATTAACCACAGGTGGACTCAAATCAATTTGCAGAAACATCTCAAGGATGATCAATGGAAACAGGATTCAATTGAGTTCAATTTCGAGTCTCATAGTAAAGGGTCTGAATACTTATGTAAATATCAAATCAAATGTATTTATAAAGCTCTTCTTACATCAGCTGATATCTCAAAGTGCTGTACAGAAACCCAGCCTAAATTCCCAAACAGCAAGCAATGCAGGTGTAGAAGCACGGTGGCTAGGAAAAACTCACTAGAAAGGCCAAAACCTAGGAAGAAACCTAGTGAGGAACCAGGCTATGAGGGGTGGCCAGTCCTCTTCTGGCTGTGCCGGGTGGAGATTATAACAGAACATGGCCAAGATGTTCAAATGTTCATAAATGACCAGCATGGTCAAATAATAATAATCACAGTGGTTGTCGAGGGTGCAGCAAGTCAGCACCTCAGGAGTAAATGTCAGTTGGCTTTTCATAGCCGATCATTAAGAGTATCTCTACCGCTCCTGCTGTCTCCAGAGATTTGAAAACAGCAGGTCTGGGACAGATAGCACGTCCAGTGAACAGGTCAGGGTTCCATAGCCGCAGGCAGAACAGTTGAAACTGGAGCAGCAGCACAGCCAGGTGGACTGGGGACAGCAAGGAGTCATCATGCTAGGTAGTCCTGAGGCATGTCCTAGGGCTCAGGTCCTCAGAGAGAAAGAAAGAGAGAAAGAGAGAATTAGAGAGAGCATACTTAAATTCACACAGGACACCGGATAAGACAGGAGAAGTACTCCAGATATAACAGACTGACCCTAGCCCCCCGACACAAACTACTGCAGCATAAATACTGGAGGCTGAGACAGGAGGGGTCAGGAGACACTGTGGCCCCATCCGATGATACCCCCAGACAGGGCCAAACAGGCAGGATATAACCCCACCCACTTTGCCAAAGCACAGCCCCCACACCACTAGAGGGATATCTTCAACCACCAACTTATCATCCTGAGACAAGGCCGAGTATAGCCCACAAAGATCTCCGCCATGGCACAACCAAGGGGGGGGCACCAACCCAGACAGGAAGATCACGTCAGTGACTCAACCCACTCAAGTGACACACCCCTCCTAGGGACTGCATGGAAGAGCACCAGTAAGCCAGTGACTCAGCCCCTGTAACAGGGTTAGAGGCAGAGAATCCCAGTGGAGAGAGGGGAACCGGCCAGGCAGAGACAGCAAGGGCATTTCGTTGCTCCAGAGCCTTTCCGTTCACCTTCACACTCCTGGGCCAGACTACACTCAATCATAGGACCTACTGAAGAGATGAGTCTTCAGTAAAGACTTAAAGGTTGAGACCGAGTCTGCGTCTCTCACATGGGTAGGCAGACCATTCCATAAAAATGGAGCTCTACAGGAGAAAGCCCTGCCTCCAGCTGTTTGCTTAGAAATTCTAGGGACAGTAAGGAGGCCTGCGTCTTGTGACCGTAGCGTACGTGTAGGTATGTACGGCAGGACCAACTCGGAAAGATGGGTAGGAGCAATCCCATGTAATGCTTTGTAGGTTAGCAGTAAAACCTTGAAATCAGTCCTTGCCTTAACAGGAAGCCAGTGTAGGGAGGCTAGCACTGGAGAAATATGATCAAATTTTTTGGTTCTAGTCAGGATTCTAGGAAGGATTTCAGGACGGTAGTGAGTTACTGCGCAATAGCTTTTTCAATTGTTTTGAGAGGAATGGAAGATTCGATATAGGCCGATTTTTTTTAAAATATTTTCTGGGTCAAGGTTTGGCTTTTTCAAGAGAGGCTTTATTACTGCCACTTATAGTGAGTTTGGTACACATCCGGTGGATAGAGAGCCGTTTATTATGTTCAACATAGAAGGGCCAAGCACAGGAAGCAGCTCTTTCAGTAGTTTAGTTGGAATAGGGTCCAGTATGCAGCTTGAAGGTTAGAGGCCATGATTATTTTCATCATTGTGTCAAGAGATTTAGTACTAAAACACTTGAGTGTCTCTCTTGATCCTAGGTCCTGGCAGTGCTGTGCAGACTCAGGACAGCTGAGCTATGGAGGAATACACCGATTTAAAGAGGAATTTAAAGTGGAAATATGCTATTTCTGAAATTTCAAAAATTTCAAAAACCTGTTTTCACTTTGTCATTATGGGGTGACCCCCCCCCCCCTTTGTTTTTACACTGCTGCTACTCGCTGTTTATTATTAATGCATAGTCACTTCACCCCCACCTACATGTACAAATTACCTCAACTAAACTGTACCCCGCACACGGACTCGGTACCGGTACCCCCTGAATATAGACTTTTATTGTGTTACTTTTAATTACATTTTTTACTTTAGTTTATTTAGAAAATATTTTCTTAACTTTATTTCTTGAACTGTATTGTTGGTTAAGGGCTTGTAAAGTAAGCATTTCACTGTAAGGTCTACACCTGTTGTATTCAGCATTTCATTGTGAGGTCTACTACACCTGTTGTATTCAGCATTTCACTGTAAGGTCTACTACACCTGTTTGTATTCAGCATTTCACTGTGAGGTCTACTACACCTGTTGTATTCAGCATTTCACTGTGAGGTCTACTACACCTGTTGTATTCAGCATTTCATTGTGAGGTCTACTACACCTGTTGTATTCGGCGCATGTGACAAATAACATTTGATTTGATCAACAGCACAGGCCTTTTTTGGGTTGGATGGTTTGTATTTTGTCCTGTAGCTCATCCAATGTAATTGGAGAATGCAACGTGTTCTGGTAGTCTTTAACAGCTGATTCTAAGATATATAAATTGTCTTATAGATGTTTTTGCTGTTTGTT